>NW_026706407.1:0-74279 GCF_029867415.1 Vicia villosa
CTTGACACGGACATCGTAGTTCATCGCCTACCAATCAAAGAAGGTAGCATTCCAGTCAAACAGAAACTACGAAGGAGTAGGCCTGATATGTCAAAAAAGATCAAAGACGAGGTTGAAAAACAGTTCGATGCCGGATTCCTAAAAGTTGTAAGTTATCCTCCTTGGATAGCTAACATCGTGCCTGTACCTAAAAAAGACGGGAAAGTCAGAATGTGCGTGGACTACAGAGATCTGAACCGGGCAAGTCCCAAAGATGATTTCCCTCTACCACACATCGATGTACTGGTTGACAATACCGCACAATGCAAGGTATTCTCCTTTATGGACGGATTCTCAGGGTACAATCAAATCAAGATGGCACCCGAAGACATGGAAAAAACAACCTTCACAACACCCTGGGGAACCTTTTGTTACAAAGTAATGCCCTTTGGTCTGAAAAACGCAGGAGCAACCTATCAACGTGCAATGGTAGCGCTATTTCATGATATGATTCATCAAGAAATAGAGGTGTATGCCGATGACATGATTGCAAAATCCAACACCGAGGAAGAACATCTGGGTCATTTACACAAGTTGTTTGACAGACTCAAGAAATACAAGTTGCGACTGAACCCAAATAAGTGTACCTTTGGAGTAAGATCCGGCAAACTCTTAGGTTTCATCGTCAGCAGCAAAGGTATTGAGGTTGATCCCGCCAAGGTTAAAGCCATTCAAGAAATGCCTATACCTCGTACTGAGAAACAAGTCAGAGGATTCTTGGGACGTCTAAATTACATCGCCCGATTCATTGCCCACATGACTACTACTTGTGTGCCGATCTTCAAACTGTTGAAGAAAGATCAAGTGGAAAGGTGGAATGACAAATACTAGTTAGCCTTTGACAAAATCAAAGAATATCTCCAAAAACCTCCAATCTTGTTGCTACCTGTGGAAGGCAGACCTCTGATAATGTACCTAACTGTGTTAAAAGACTCAATGGGGTGTGTACTAGGACAACATGACGAATCCGGCCGAAAGGAGCACGCAATCTACTATCTTAGCAAAAAGTTTACCGATTGTGAAACAAGATACTCACTACTCGAAAAAACTTGTTGTGCCTTAGCTTGGGCGGCTCGCCGACTAAGACAGTACATGCTAAATCACACCACTTTCCTAATCTCCAAGATGGATCCCATCAAATACGTGTTCAAAAAACCTGCTCTCTCTGGAAGAATAGCGAGATGGCAAATGATCTTAACAGAATATGACATTCAATACACTTCACAAAAAGCAATCAAAGGAAGTGTGGTAGCTGATCATCTGGCTCATCAAGCAGTGGATGATTATCAAGCATTGAACTTTGACTTCCCAGACGAAGACATTATGCTAGTCAATGACTACAAACAACCAGGACCATAAGAAGGACCCGAGCCAGGATCCCGTTGGACTATGGTTTTTGACGGAGCTTCTAATACACTTGGCAATGGCATCGGAGCTGTGATCATTTCCCCCGCAGGAGGTCATACACCATTCACTGCCAGGTTATGCTTCAATTGCACTAACAATATAGCCGAATACGAAGCATGTATTCTGGGTCTTAAAGCTGCAATCGATCTAAGAATCAAATTCCTGGAAGTCTACGGAGACTCGGCCTTGGTAATCTACCAAGTCAAAGGGGAATGGGACACGAAGCACCCGAATCTAATTCCTTACAAAGAATATGTGCTGAGTTTGATTCCTTACTTCGAAGAAATCACTTTCGAACACATCCCACGCGAGGAAAATCAACTAGCTGATGCTTTAGCTACCATGTCATCCATGTTCAAAGTCAGGTGGGACAACGAGGCGCCTATGATCACCATTTACAGGCAAGATGAACCATCCTATTGCAATGAGGTTAATACCGAAGGAACCGAGGAAAAACCATGGTTCCATGAAGTAAGAAGATATCTCGAAGCTCAGGAGTACCCTGAAGGGGCATCCATTAACGACAGAAAGTTTCTAAGGAGATTTGCTGCCAAATTCTTTCTAAGCAATGGAACCCTATACAAACGCAACCATGACTCGACTTTACTTCGCTGTGTAAACAAGAAGGAAGCAGAACAGATCATGGAAGAAATACACAATGGTACCTTCGGTACTCATTCCAGTGGACATACAATGGCTAAAAAGATCCTGAGAGCAGGTTATTACTGGTCTACCATGGAAACAGACTGCCATCATCACTCCCGAACATGTCACAAATGCCAGATATACGCTGACAAAGTACATGTACCTCCAGTTCCATTAAGCGTCCTGACGGCTCCTTGGCCTTTTGCAATGTGGGGTATTGATATGATTGGAGAAATCAAACCTACTGCATCCAACGGACATCGCTTTATCCTGGTCGCTATTGACTACTTCACAAAGTGGGTAGAAGCAGCTTCATTTGCTTCTGTTACCAAGAATGTGGTGGCCCGGTTCATCAAATACAATCTCATTTGTCGGTACGGCATCCCTGAACGGATTATCACGGACAATGGCACAAATCTAAACAACAGAATGATTACTGAACTTTGCACACAGTTCAAGATCAAGCATCATAATTCCTCTCCATATCGACCAAAGATGAACGGCGCGGTAGAAGCTGCCAACAAGAACATCAAGAAAATCATACAAAAAATGACAGTAACCTACAAAGACTGGCATGAGATGTTGCCTTTTGCCCTTCATGGTTATCGCACATCTGCGCGTACTTCAACAGGGGCAACTCCATTCTCCTTAGTCTATGGTATGGAGGCAGTTCTTCCAATTGAAATTCAGATTCCTTCCCTAAGGATTATGAAAGAAGCCAATCTAGACGAAGACGATTGGATTCAAACACGGTTGGACCAGATAAACTTGATTGATGAGAAAAGGCTCGCAGCTATTTGTCATGGTCAGCTATACCAAAAGCGTATGATCAAAGCCTTCAACAAAAAAGTCAAAAGTCAAGCATACCAAACTGGTGGCTTGGTTGTCAAACGCATCATCTTACCACAAGGTGATCCCAGAGGCAAATGGACTCCCACCTACGAGGGACCATTCATAATCAAGAAAATATTCTCCGGCGGCGCCATGTTGCTTACCACCATGGATGGCGAGGATTTCCCACACCCTGTGAATGCTGACATAGTCAAAAAATACTTCTCTTAAAAAGAAAAAAACAGCTCGCTAAGTTGAAAACCTGAAAGGGCAACTTAGGCAAAAAAAATGAGCGTCTCGGTGGATTGAAAACCCGAAAGGGCGGTCCAGGCAAAAAAAAGAGACTAAACAAATACTATCCCGGTAGGCTGAAAACCTGAAAGGGCAGCCTAGGCAAAAGTTAGGGAATGAAGCATACAACTGTGTTCCGTTCAGCTGCCTACTCACCATCAAGATTCAACACCTCAAAGACACCGATCAGTCCAACCACTTTCTTCCAACAAGTGAGGGATGAGATGCTCGAAGACAGATTGGCAATAGCAGAATTGAAACTTGACTGGATCATTTTCACATAGCTATTTATCTTCATAAATATTTTCCAAAACTTTCTGACAATGTCCTACTTCTAGGATTGTTGTCTCCCTGTGCTAACCAGCCTATCATGGCTCTTTTTCAAAAATCAATGCAGCTTAGGCTCAAAAGTCACCATTTTCACTTTTTCTGTTTTAAATACGTAAGCGTCCCAATGATAATTTTGAATGAACATGTGCATTTAAATATGATTGATGTTTACCAGGAAAAACAGGAATAGCATTCAGGAAATGTCCCAATTATCTGGACATCATCCCATCAGAAGAAAATCCCCAAGAGAAACATTTCTCAGCAAATTCCTCAAAAAGATTTTCTCTTCAAAAGAAGTCTTATCCCCCAGCAGGGTTGTTCCAGATTACTATCTTCAGAAGGTGTGATCCCCGTGCCCGGACTTGGTCAGATAGTGCATCGGAGGATTATGCATCTTCCTCATTCCCATTTGAAAGGGCATCAGAACTTCCAGCTACCTTTCATTCTCAAGAGATATTCAAAGATCCTTCAACAGAGTACCAGTGTTCTCAAAGAATTTCCCCAGCCGAGGGTACTCAAACAAGACAAAAGATCATCAACGATCACAATACATTCATGTCCAGATGACTAGTGGGAATTTATTTTTCCAACTAGAAGCTTGACACGCATCATATTCATACATCACATTCATACATCACATATTCATACATCACATTCATACATCACATATTCATATTCACATTCATACATCACATATTCACATTCATACATCACATATTCACATTCAAACATTCATATTCACATTCACACATTCATATTCACATTCACATATTCACATTCACATATTCACATTCATACATCATACATCATACATCATACATCATACATCATGCATCATGCGCATATTCATACACAACATCACATGCATATTTCTCCGGGAATATCTCACATTTACATGCATTATAAACATTGCATATCACTAACTTGATTTTTCAGGTAAACGGATATCTTCAACAAAGATGTTCTCAATCACATGCAGTGTTCACCTGAATTCCATGAACGGTTCTCTCAGATATAATCAAGCCGAAGATTCATTCTGATCACTTACCAACTCAAAAACAGACATCACAGATCTAAAGTTGATACCTCAGACGGTTCCAGAACGATCTAGCATTACAGATCTAAAGTTGATACCTCAGACGGTTCCAGAACGATCTAGCATTACAGATCTAAAGTTGATACCTCAGACGGTTCCAGAACGATCTAACATTGCAGATCTAAAGCGATACCTCAGACGGTTCCAAAACGATCTAACATTGCAGATCTAAAGCGATACCTCAGACGGTTCCAGAACAATCTAACATTGCAGATCTAAAGCGATACCTCAGACGGTTCCACAATGATCAACTTCCAAAATCTAAATCGGAAAAACTTTGGACAAGTTCCGTAACGATTATCTTCCAAGACTTAAAGCGGTAACCTTGGACGGTTCCGAAATAGTCAACATAAAGACTTTCAAATCCTTCATCAAGATATAATCAATGGATTCATTCTGATGAACAAACCATCAACCCATTTACCAGGTGGCATCTGAAAGCCCATCTCAGGTAATGTTTCAATCTTCCAACAACACTTCGCAGACGACATTCAAATGCAACTTCCAACATCTCTTCTGATCAAGGTAAGTGCAAATTTTCAGGGCATCTAAATATTCAATCATCTTCTACCTTCAGATTTCAGACAATCTCTTCAGGTTTAAGAAGATTGAATAGGGGCAACTGTTATACCCCAAAATTTGCCCGCATTATTTTTCAAGAATACTCCAATCTGAAAATTAAGAGTCTCATATAATTATGGATTATTTCAACAAATATCCTGACATATGAAACACTTAGTTTTTAGAATTTTTCTTATACAGTAATTTGTCCTGCAGTTGAATTTATTCTTACGCAAACGCCAAATACTGTTTATTACTTCACACATGCTATTTATTTATTTACAGATAAATAGTACTGACACAATTGGTACAGAGTTAAATCTTTTTGCAGGCGCAGAATCAGGAAACTCAGACTGTACTGGTAACAGTATATATTAGTTATTTATTATGTCTGTGTTTTTTTTAACAAGTCATGTAAATAAACTTTCATTTTTCACATAAAACAAAAACAAAAACAACAAAAAAGAAAATTAACTTTGACTGTTGATTTTTCACTCTAACTGCTACGTCAATACCTGGACAGTCAGTCGACAGCCAAACTGCTGGCAGTACAATTCTCAGTGTTTTGTACCATCAATCAAATCAATCTTTCACAATTCAAAATTCCGAGATTTTTGTTCTAGAAGTCTTCTGAATATCACGCGATTAGCAGAGACTCAACACTGCACAAAAATCAGGTACGCTTAACTGTCTCCTACATAAACAGTCCCTGACTAGGGTTTTCTTGTTTTTACAGGAGAAACAAGTTTTTGAGAGCTCAAATGGATTTCATACACATCCATATATCTCAAAGTACCATCATACAAATTTTCAAACTTCAATTCACTCAGACGCACCGTCAGCAGCTCAAACAGTCAACAGACGACCCGTTTGACCAAAAAAGTCAACAGACAGTGAAAAATGAAATTTTTTGTCAAAGTCCATATTTTGTCAAAGGATTCATCATTTGATCATTGGATGATCATAATTCATCAAGGAAAGATCAAAAATCAACAAAACCCTAAGATTCAAAATTAGGGTTTTTGCCTGAAAAGTCAACTCAACTTTGACTGATCATAACTCTCTCATTCTTCATCCAAAAAATTCAAACCAAAGCTTATTTTGAAGGAAATTCAATTATCTTTCAAATGCCATTGATCCCATGGTCATTGGATTCACCATTTGAAAAATATGATCAAAGACATTACAGGTCATTTTCAAAGTCAACAAAAAGACACTTTTTTCAAAAGGACACACAAGGAGCTTCAAAAATCATTTTGACATGAGACCAAAGGCATTGGTTAGAGGACTCTTTGAGGTTTCCAAAAAGTGCAAGATCTCCTTCATATGACAAAAATTGAGGGATTTACACCTTGTTGAAGTTGGCTAAATTTTGGGAAAATGCATGAAATCAACATTGCTCAAAAATGTATTTTTTCCAAATGGGGCCAAGTTTTCAGCATTCAAACATCATTTCCATGATATTATGGGCCTCCCACGACCAAGACAAGGCCCACACCTTTTTTATCCATTTTTGGCATGATTTTATCTTATTTTAAGATTAAATTAAAAGGAAAATGGATGGATAAATGGTAGCTTAACTTCCAAGCATGACTCACCCAAGGAATCTTCATCTTTCTGCAGAGAATTGAAGAGCAAGGCAGATGCATTGAAGACAAGAGGACTTGGTCAATAATTCAAAGCTTTTTTAATATAAAAAATGCAAGAATTCCACAAAGGCAACTAGTTGCTTCTTAGCTTCAATTCTAAGCACTCAATGCTTATAAATAGGCTAGCATGCTTCAGTAACATAAGAGACACGAATCAGAAACAAAGCCTTGCTCATATACACTTGTAACCACTTGAAAAAATTCAAAGAAAATTCAAATTCGAGTTTTTAATTCCAGTCCATTTCAATACAAACTAAGCATTCAAACATCATCTCTGAGCTTCACTGAAACTATTCCAATCAATTGCAAGTCTTAAACCTCATTGAATCGAGCTATATAGGCCACGGTTTGTTCAAACTAAAACCAACTTATATCTCATAACACACGCATATTTAACAAGATGTAGATGCATAATTGTGTTTGGTTTGAAGCTCTGGTCGTTTCTGGAGCTTCAATTGGATTTTAATGGCTGTTTGTAGCATATACCATTTTAGGGTTTTCTTAGCTCAAAATTAGGGTTCTTCATTAGGGCCAAAATTAAAACAAATTAAGGGCAGGGTTACATTCAGTGGAACAAGACGAATCCAATGGTACCATCGCGCCTGATTTCTATGCTTGTTTACCCCTATTCGTTATTTTGCAGATTTAGGGTTCATCAATTATAGCGCTTTTGCATAAAAGCGCTGTTAAAAGTGGTGTCTGGAGGTTGAAGACAAAGACGTGTCCTCCTCCTATTGGCCAGCCAGCGCGCGTACTTTTTAAAATTTCCTCTAATTCTGTGCTTTGCAGGTGTACTGATCACCACGTGTCTCAATTTCTGGACCATCTGATCTCATTTAATGAATCATCCAACGCGCCAGATCAAACAATCCTTATCATGGACCCTCAATCCAACCACACATGATCAGTATCCTTTTATTTTCTATTTTATTTTAATTTCTTTGTTAAATTAATTAAAAATAGTTTAAAAAATCCAAAAAATACACAAAAAATATTTTTAGACTTCTAAAATAATATATTATTTTCTGAAATAAAAATATTTTATTTTTCTTCAAAATTTCAATATTTTGCATAATTAATTAGTATATATTTATATATTTGCTTTTTAATTATTCTAACCAATCAAAAAATCATAAAAAAATTGTTCTTCATGTTAAATATTGTTTATATATTATAAACTAATTTTGTACATATTTTGAATAATTTTATCTTTAAGTTTTAATTATTTGTATAATTATTTGCATAATTATGTTTTAATTAACTTAAATCAATTTCAAATCAATTCCAAAAATTCCAAAAAAAATAGTTTTGTTTTAAAATTAATTAACAAATATTTTGTACATATTTTAAACTTAATTTCTAGGTTTAAATCTATTTTCATCTTTTTTCTTCATTTTAATTTAATTAATTATGCATTAATTATAATTAAAATAAATCATAAAAAATCCAAAAACATGCCCCTTTATTTTTCTTGCAATTTAAATTCCTAGATAAATGTATAGGATGTCAAATTCATGTAAATAGGCTAGTTTACATTTCCTGCACAATCGATGTAATAGCGTAGATTTACTTTCCGCACTTTACATTTCCGCATTTTAATTTCCAGCAAATATAAACTGCGTGTATGTCAAAGATAAAATTGAACCGTTAGATCACTAACTTCAAAGATAAAATATCTGAATCCAAACACAATCACACTTGCACCTCTTAAGGTAAATCCCTTCTCATTCTTTTCAAAATCAAAGTCAAAATTCTACTGTTTTGAGTACAAAATCGAACCTTGCGTTTATATCCGGTGAAAGGATAGATTTTTAAAGGAAATAGGATAAAGACCTTACAACTCAGGGTAGACCTCCTAGTTTGCTTGCTCAAATCAAAACAAACAAAATTCTCATACACTGTTGTTTTTTCAAAACAAAACTTTCCAAAAAGACAATACTTTGTATACATCCAAACACGGATTATTACAAAGTTAACGTTCTTTTCAAAACATCTTTCGAAAGATAAACAAGCATTTTGTATACATCCACACACGGATCATTACAAAATTCAATTTACAAAAGTATTTGAAACCACATATGAGCAATTTCAGAGCAATTGAAAAGTGATCGAAAAACAAGTGAGCTAAGCAAACTTAAGAGCCCATGGATAACCATGGATACAAAGGGTGCTAACACCTTCCCTTTGTATAACCTACCCCCTTACCCAGAATTTCTTAAAGGTCTTTTTTCTGTTTCTTTTATAAACCTTTCCTTAATTGGATAATATAAAAGGTCGGTGGCGACTCTGTGAATTTTCAAAATGCGAAAGCATTAAGCGATAAAAAAGAGTCAGTTCACGTATCTCTACAGAACAGAGGTATGGCCCGGAATTAAAAAACGGAGGTCCACAAAATGCAACTACATGCATGTGGTACCAAAATCTGGGATAACCCGTCTCACCGATCCACCATCGTCAAGGATACGGCAACACCCACTCACTAATTCCACACAATGGGAATTAGATACCACTGGTCCACCATCGTCAAGGATCAGCCACACAATGATTATGAAATGCATGTATCAACCATAACATGCTCATCACCCACATAAGTCGACCAAATGTCATAATCATCAACTACAATAATCAATAGCTATACACAATCATGCTATTTCTCAACCATAGTAAAACACATATTTTATACTAACAATACATGTCTAACAAACACCGGTTACAACCACAACATCATACAGGTGAAATAATCATTAATGTACCTGTACGCATAAACCACCACAACCAATTAAAATCGAGTGTTTCAAAATAATTTCGAGTCACGACTCAAAACACTATTTTATTATGTAAATCATTTGATTAGCTATACTATGCTCAAAATGGCACTAAAATCGGATTTACGGTTTAAAAGTTAGGAGTTTTCAAAGTTAAGAAAGTTTTAGAAAAAGTCACGCAGAACCCAATTCCTCCCTACGTGGGAACCGGTTCCTAAATTCCTTCAGAAACTCCCCTCTGATTTTTACTACTAGGAACCGGGTTGTACCTACATGGGAACTGGTTCCTGCTGAATAGAATTCCTTCACTTCTGGTTTCTACTACTGGAACTCGGTTCCTCCCACCTGGGAACCGGTTCCTACGCTGCTGTATCAGAAAAACACCATTCTTTTCAACACCGTATCGACCCGAATCCATACCAATTCACACCCAAATGCATTATAACACCAAAACGGAAACCACAAACACAATTAACACATTTATAACACATTTTAATCATCCAATTCACACCACACATGATCAATACAACATTATCTATCAATTCTCCCAAAACCTAACATCTCTACAACCTAAGCATAACTCAATTAGCATGAGCAACATGTTCAATTCCATTCTACTACCTATAACCCCATAATAGAAGATAAATGGAAGAGTCCCCCCTTACTCGAAGGTTGATTCTTCGCTCTTCCTCTGTCGCACTTCTCTACTCCTCTTCTCTTTTCACGTGTCTCTCTTTTCCAAATGCTGTAACCTTCTCTATTCCACAACTCCCTCTATTTTATTAAAAAATGAAATAAAATTATTTTAATTAGTAATAGGGCCTACCAATGCACCCCTCTTTACTAAGTACAACTCAAGCCCAATTGCTTAATTCCTCATAATCCTCAATAATTCCAAATAATTCCCCATAATTCAATTAAATTATTTAAATTAAATTATGAAAATATGGAGTGTTACAAACAGAATTCACACAGTGCTTACTTTAAGTGTTAGTAGTATGCATGACAACTACAGATTAATTGCTACTCAACCTTGCACAATGCTTGCTTTTGCACCAAGCAACTGACTAGACAAAACCAAAATCCTGACTTGACAAACTCACAAACAACAGAGGTTACCTTATCAATATCTTCACTCCCTCATGAAGGTTTTGATGAGCTTGTTCTCTATTCAAAGATACCAGTTGAATTTTTTAAATTCAAGTTCTTCACTCCCGCATGAAGTCCTTGGACTTAGCACTCCTCGTTCCAGCATCACAGCTCTTAGGTCAGGTTGGTCTAATCATATAGGTCCATCCTCCACTTCTAGGGACCATAATATATGAACATTCTTTGTTCAAACATTCTTCTGCTTTTACCAGAACCAAAATTTATCCCTTATGGATCTCATCCAGAAACAGACAGGATGCCTGCTCTGATACCAATTGAAAATTCTGGTATGCCAGACTTGGATGTCCATCCCGGTGTCACGACATCTGATCTGTTATTAATGTAGCACAAGCAGAATAGAGGATCCCTCATTATTTAATTACTCTTAGATAAGAGTCAATGAGACTTAGGATCACACACATTTAGTATACATAACCAGATTATAAATTTACATGGTTCTGTATAGGAACAACTAACACTTCTAAACCTGATGTTATAAACAAAGTCATAACATCCATAACTGAACAAACAATGCAGAAGATAATCTACTACCAGTAGTCTTAATTTGAAGCTAAACTCCCCCGTTTACAACTTCGCACTTAAGTCCTACCCAATGCAATCTCTACCTAGGTTCTCCCTAGATATGGAATATCTCCATTCCACTCCCAATCATAGCAATGATGTCTAACAGTCAACAACTCAGCCACTGCATCGACAGCCTAATTCCCAACACTCTAAACACAAACAAACACAACGTTAACTTGAAGTTGCTTACAAGCTTCCTCCAAGAAAAAAACTTCACTCATTGCTTCACAGCTTCTGAGTGAATAAAATAAACCTCTCACCTACAGGCTTTGTGGCACAAATCAGTGACCATCCCACACACCGGGTGGTTCACCTACACGGCTAACCCTAGAGACTACATCTTCCTAGATCTGGCTATCAGCTCTAAAAAATTAGGTTACAAAGGTTTCTATTTATAACCTGATCCCAGTTGGACTTGGGCTTACAAATCGCAGCACACTTTTTGTTACAAATATGCAGAAAATATTCTGCTACAAATAAGGTCTTTCAATCAGAAGTTTCCTAATTTATCTCCTAAATTAGAAACCGTTGAATCTTCAGTCTTCAGATTTGATTCTTCAATATTCTGACTTGATTCTATGACCTTTAAATATGCGCCACATAGGATTACATAATATTCTCATAGAATATTCTGTATCTATTTTAAATCAAACTGAATCTTTCTTCCTCAGTTCTACAGGCGCGATGACATGAGTTGATGTCATGACATTCCATCTAACATCTTGCTTGTACCTGTTTTATTCTTTATAAACTTGCAAGATTCACATTTTGACCATTTTCTGCTATTATATGTTTTAGCCAAACATTAGACAATAATACAGGACAGACAGAGCATCAACACTTTCACAGGTTCTTGGTTAACTCGTGGTATAAAACCAAGGTTAGGTTAAATCTTAGCCCAATATTAAAAGCTTAATTAGGTTTAAGATTAGCCAGATATTAAAATATCACAGGTTAAAGCTTAGCCCGATATTAAAGTCTCACAGGTTATTGGTTATCCCGGTATAAAACCAAGGTTTAAGGTTATGAGATCAACTTGATATTAAAAGCTTGCAAAGTTTCCTAGAAGATTGAAGACTAATCGCTCCAAGATTCTCATGGAAAGGAGACAAACCACTTCGATTCGCAGTTTAGAATGAGCACTTTCCACTTTAATCCATAGTTGGTCGATTCATACCCTAAAATTTGCCCATCACATTCTTATACTCAAGCTTATCCAAGTATCAACAGCTCAAGACCTAAGGGGATGCACACTCTCCTAAACAAACAACCCACAACTAGGGTTTTTGCTTCTCTTCAAGAAAAATCAAGTTCTGATAATTCAAGTGGACCTCATAACCTCTTATATGCCTCAAAGGAATCCCTATGCCAAATTTCAAGCCCTAACTCCCAAGATTGCACAGTCAACTACTCAAAAGATCAACAGTCGACCAATTTGACCTAAAAAGTCAACCATGGTCAACATACAGTCAAAACTTCTGATTTTTGGTCAACATCAACACTTTGAAGTCACATTCATCATTTAAGTGACTATAGTTATGACATACTCCCTCCGGTCTCAAATATAAGCAAATTTGCAAAAAAGCTCACCCTTTAAGGAGAATGTCTCAATGCATTTAATTTTTACTCTTTTTCTAATTCTACCCCTATTTTTTGCTTTGGAAATTGTTGCAAAAATTTAAAATGTAAAAAATTGTAGGGATATATTTGGAATAGTGACATTGAATGTAATAAATATTAATTTTTTTTGCTTATATTTAAGACCATAGAAAATTTTTTTTCTTGCTTATATTTGAGACCGGAGGGAGTAATATTTAATCATAGGCTCTGGAACCATTGGTATTGGTAACTCTCCCTCTATAACTAATGTTCTGCTAGTTGATGGATTAACTCATAATTTATTGTCCATAAGTCAATTAAGTGACTATAGTTATGACATAATATTTAATCAAAAGTCTTGTAGAGCTGTTAGTCAAAAGGATGGCTCAATCCTATTTACAGGCAAAAGTAAGAACAACATTTATAAGATTAATTTTTTAGATCTTAAAAACCAAAAGGCTACTTGCCTTCTTTCGATTAACGAAGAGCAGTGAGTCTGGCTTAGAAGATTGGGTCATGTTAGCATGAGAAAAATTTCTCAGATTAACAAACTCAACCTGGTCAGAGGACTCCCTAATCTAAAATATAAATTAGATGCTCTTTGTGAAGCATGTCAAAAAGGGAAGTTTTCAAAAATTGCTTTTAAATCTAAAAATGTTGTTTCTTCTTCAAGGTCGTTAGAACTTATACATATTGATCTGTTTGGTCCAGTCAAAACAGCATCAATCATAGGCAAAAAATATGGATTGGTCATTGTAGATGATTACAGCAGATGGACATGGGTAAAGTTCTTAAAACACAAGGATGAGTCACATTTTGTGTTCTTGATTTCTGCAAACAGATTCAATCTAAAAAAGAGTGTAAAATCATAAAAGTCAGAAGTGATCATGGTGGCGAATTTGAGAACAGATTCTTTGAAATTTATTTCAAAGAAAATGGTATTTCAAAGAAATCTCACCATTTCAGCTGAAGCAATGAGGAAATACGTTTCTGGAATCAAAGGATTAGGGTTTCCTGGTATTTTCGTGAAGTTTCTTTTTATTGCTTGGGTTCACTTAGATGGTGTCCTCACATAATGAGTCAGTGGTAGTGCAAGGATTGATGTGGGTCCTCTAAACAGTCTACTTGTGACGAGTAAAGGCCAGTTAATGCCATGTTCGTTGAAATCTGATTCAGATACCTGTTAGAGGGAATCTCTTCTATAGGTGCAGAAAATGGCATACAAGCATCTCGTAGTCAGACAGGAGGTTTGTACATTGTGCATAAGAGATATGGTCTTTGGAGAATTGATCAACTACCGATGGTTGATTCTTTTGCATCCCTTACAAGAGTTGTAGGTTTCCTTGGAAGTCATCCTCAGAACCATAGCAAGATTTTGAGAATAAGGTTACTGTTAGAACTGATTGATGAACATCACTTTAGTTCTATGCTTCCCCAACTAAGGAAGATTATTTAACTCAGGATGGGATTAAGGGTCAAGTAACTGACCAAATAAGGAACGGCTAACGTGACTATGTGTCTTATTGAAGAATCCACTCACTTCAAGTGGTGCATAATAATGTCATATGTTGTTTTTTTTTATATTAGAGGCGGTCTTATCAGCTGATTGTACCTCTAAAGGAAGCTTGTAGTGAAACACACCATCTGCTGGTTGTAAGAAGATGAACACGTAACTGATGAACAACCGTGACAGGGTCAGGGTACAAATCAGAAGTGTGTGCAAGTCTTCTTTTTGACCTAATGTTGTCAGGAAATGATTGAGAGTTTAATTCTCTCGCATGCTGCAATGGTGATATTTCTGTTTGAGCTTCTTGAAGGACTTCGATGCACAATAAATCCTTGGAATAATGATTCAAGAACCAGAGCCGAGTTTGGAAGCTGATGTCCCAAATGATGTTGTAAGATCATTGCGGATAATAGTCTGTGGAAAAGACTTGGGACCATGAATCTTAATATTCAAACACCATGTTTAGAAGTGACAATTCTATATATGGGTTAGAATGAGAAGATTCTTATTTTAGAGTAACATGCTCTGGTAAGGCATGTCTACCATGATGTTTTCACTAGTATCAACAACCACTAGTGAATGTAAAGAGCATAAGGATGAATTGATCAGCATATTATGTTGGGGTATTCCTTTTGTAAAAGAGTCTGAATCTTAGAAAAGCTTTTAGGCACACTAAGAAATGGTTGGAGGTTGGTTTCAGACTATGTTAGCATGATTTCTCGCCTATTCTAAAAGTCATGATTCGTTATGTGAATGCTCAGGGATATGAATCAGAAGTGTCCTTGAAAGATTGATTCGTCTGAGGGAGTCAATACTTAAGAAGGTATGTGTAGAGATGATTCATCACTAGGAAAGCAGGAAGACTTTCATATGACTTCTTATAATGCTCAAGTCTTCATCTTCAATTGGAGCATTAGCTACTACGAGGATATCTGTAAATTGGTGTTGCAATCGTACAAATAGTTTCAAGCCAGAGTACTGTTCAATCTTATAACATTGTGTTGTCATTCAATGTGTTGTGACATTGTGAAATCATGAAAGAATCTAATCATGAGATATTGGGGGAAAATCAGAAGTTCACATATCCTGTGGAAGCTTAATGGATGAGTCTGAGAGAATTTTCTTTTCTCCACATAATTCTGAAAGGACTCCTTAAGGTGTCACACTAGGACATACTGAAATCTTAGTGTGTGTGTGTCACTAAGTATAAGTGAAAGGAGAACACTTAGAATCCGTTATGAACACGTGTACAATCTGGCAAAGCGTCGTTGATTGGTGGAAGAAGATGTGTTGGTCACATGTGGCAACCAGAAGACAATGTCTTGACATGAATAAGGACATTTTTCCCGTAAGACCGGCAAGGATAAATTTTGGAGGATAAGATAATGCAGAATCAGAAATATGTGTGAGTGACGGTGCAATGAGCTATTATTGGTAGTTGTGCTCCTTCAAAAGAATTAGTCCTCATCCCGAAAACGCATTCTATGTAGGCTTGGAAAGGAATGTTTGAATTCAGGTATTTTCCTAAAATACCGATCTGTGCTGACTAAGACCAAGACCGTCGTTATCCTCTATGCTTGCAAGTGGATATATATACATATATGTAATCTCATCTTCCTCTACGAATTGAAATTGTTGAGTACCTTCAAACAAATAAGTCTTTTGGTCGGGCATGAGGGAAGCATCTCGTGGGTATAATTTTGAGAGGGCTTTCAGTATCACTCTTTGATAAATTTGGGAGTGGAAATTTTTTTAGCACTCGAGCCTGATGTTAGTGTTGGTATCAGGATCACAAAGTAATAGAATAGGATGTCTTATTCAAATGATATGTTTTGTGACTTGTGAAATGAGTTATGAACACAGTTGTGACCTGTGTTCTGAGTTACTCGGAGTTGTAGGTTGCACCTCTATGCCTAAAACAGGATAGCTCAGGTTAAGTATTACCTACTGCTACAGGCTTCTCGTGTATCTCTGAGAATCCGACTTTTGCCTGAACAGTCAGTAGAGAGTGCTGGGTTAAGGGGGAGTATCTTTCATCCTTCTATTCATGTACTCCAAATGCAATCTTCATGAGGTTACTACTTGAGAGAGCATACACCACTATGTCTTCAGGTGTCTTCCTTATCCAGAAGTTAGGGTTATGTGTAATTGACAATTATGTTTGGTTAAACTATAATAGCAACAATATATAACATAGGATGTAAATCTTGCTAATGAAACACATGTACAAAACACAACAGGTACAACAAGAAGATGTCCTATGAGATGTTGCAACATGTTCTAGAATAACATGTCCTATGGAATAGTTGTTGACATCGCGCTTGCTAAGCTTGATTAATGAGATTCAGTTTCAATTTAACAGATGAATAATATTCTCTAAATATTATGCAAATCATATAAGGCTTTATATGTTTAAAAGGTCTGAAGAATCAATCAGAATATTTGAAGATTATATAGTTTCTAAATATGGATATATATTCGGAAACTAGAATATTGAAGACCTTGTTTGTAGCAGAAGTAATTGCTATCTTGTAACAGCAAATTATGTGTGATTGAAGGCCCAAATTTAGTAGGGTAGAGGTTATAAATAGAAGGGTTTGTAACCTAGAAAAAAAGCCATCCGAAGTATATCAAGATGTTATCATTAGGGCTAGGTTAAGTGAACCTCTCGGGTTGTGGGAAGGTCACCGTAATCCTCGAAGCTTGTAGGTAAGAGGTGTATTATTCTTGGAGGAAGCTTTGAAGTAAGCCCAAGTTATTTTTCTTAGTCAAGAGTCTTGACTAGGTATTGTCATGGAAGTGTGTCTTCCAAAACTGTTTGTCTGTGTGATCAGAATGTTGGTAATCAGGCTGTTGTTACAGATCCTTGGACTGGAAACCTGTACAACATCACTGAGGTGATTGGAAGTGGGATGGTGATATTCCATATCTAGAGAGGATCTAGGTAGAATGGTCATTGGGTACGGATTAAGTGAAGAGTTATAAACGGGGGAGTTCAGCTTTGAATTAATACTGCTAATAGTGAACTTCATTCCTGGCTTGGTATGCCCCTAGAGTAGGTGTGTTTGTCACTGAACTGGGTAAACAATTTCTGGTGTTATTTATCTTTTCAGTACGTTATACCTTGCCTGAATCATCAATGTCAGATCGGATGTCTCGACATCCTTATAGGACATCTGAGTCTGTTGCACCAGAATTTCATTTAAAACTTAAGATAAAATACATAAATAGCCATGGTCGGGATCAAAACATAAGTAACATGACAACTACATCTAAACCTAACAAAAGAGAAAATTAGTTATACTTAATCATCGTAGATTTACAATCAAGCCCTATAAGAAAGATGTTGAAAGGTATCTTTTGATGATTCCTCAATACCGCTTCTACCCTCGATCTTCGTCTTCCATTCCCTCATATTGGTATTTATCGTGGGAACCTAGTATCCTTGAAGAACCACCTCAATCCAACGAATGTGATCATATATACTTGAATCCAATGTTTTCAAATGAAGGCCTGACATCCTTATTTTTAGACTTGGGAAAGGTAGGCTTGGTAAGCACACTTCCCTGGCTCACTTAGCGCGCCTACTTTTTTCTTAATTAAATCACGCCAGTAACCCTAGGCATAGCCTTTCATCCTTTGCTCTCTAAGCGCAACCGTGTTTTCTAGCTTAGTGAGGATGCACCTTTTCTCTATAAGAGCGCTTGTATTCTTGGCTTAACGAGCCTTGATTTGTTAAGAAATTCGTTGGCTTAGTCTCTTGTGTTGTTTTGGTGATATCTTTATCGTTTTTCGTTGTTTTTCATTAAAACACGGTTAAAATGTCCAAACACGCGTTTTATCATTTTTGACTGAAAATCAAGGGTTTTCATTTGATTTCTTGTAAAACAATTTAATAAGTGCCTACGTAATTAACGTACTTTTGACAACCCTAATTCAAAAATGGATACACTAAAAGGGCTATATGATTTAATTTATTGACAATTTTATAATTTATACCTTAAAGGATTGGACTAAATCCTTAATCAGTTAGGTAGCGATTTGACTTTCATAATTGATTAGAAACACTTTTTAATCAATTCCATAAGTGTTGACAGGTTTTTATAAGTTATAATAAAAATAAAGTGTGTTTGCAAAGCTTTTCTCTCTGTGTGCGTGACTGGCTACCTTAATACTTTAAGACTTACTCTTGACATTTTACAATTTAAAACTGCTAACTTTAAGACACTAAGCGCATGACCAATCGCGTTTTCACACTTTCTCTCATCCAGACTTCAAGATCAACTACTTGATTAAAAAAATAATTAGCACTTAAATTGGATCTTATAACTGTCTGACCGAAGAGGCTTGGGATATCCTCTTGATCATATGCCACCATTAAGAACTTACAAAGCAGTTGATAACAAGTTCGCGTTTGATTGCTGTCTCTTAGATCTCTCATCCAAAAGTCATTTGACTTATGGAGATTACTTATTTAAAGGTTGCTTGACATATGTCATTAATTGTCATCTGTTGTCATCACCAAAACCAAATGACTATTATATCCATAAAAACATAGATCCACATTTCGAACTTGGAAGCTTCCTATAATGAACTATGAGTTCTTCAAATGTATCCAAACAAGCCTTAGGACACACATGGAACCTCATCAATAAGAATTAGGGAATCATAAGGAGATATCTAAAGATAGTACGATACTTTACCAGTGACATATACTTGTCAAGTCCATCAATAGAAACAACTAGGAGAAATTACATTGTACACAATGCTTTGCATACAACTAAAAATTGCTATCTATCATTTGATTATATCAAACTTTACTTTCCTATAACACTTTTATTAAAAATGACACTCGTCAAAATATGTTAGGCTTTAGTCGGGACAATATCTTTGCTAACGAAATTGTTAAAGTTAAAATCTAAAAATATACCACTAACCCATCTAAAATTGTGTAAAACTTAGAGTTCATATATTATATCTCACTGTCTATCTCTCTCATTATATATAATCTTATAACACTTAAAATTGAACTCTAAAACACACAAAAGCATACGAGGTTGTCTCTTCGTCAAATACAAATCAAATCTCTTCGGTAAAAATATGTTTTTTAAAGACATGTTTTATAGCTTAATTTACCATTCATTATCTTTCGAGTGTGCTATTTTTACACTATATTTTCATACACTGTATTTACATCGTATATAACTATAAGACAAAATGCTCTTATGCAGGAAAACCAAAATGAAATGAATTATTAAAAAAAATAAAACCTGTACACTTAACATAAATATGAATTTCACTAGACGTGTAACTAAACAGATTTAAACAATTTCTATTTTTTTTCCAACGGGAACAATTTCTATTGATACATCATGTCACTAATATACTAATAAGAATACTGATTCATTTCTTTTTTTTCTATCTCATATCCTCAAATTATACGGTACAAAAAAAAAAATACAGAAATTAATCAGAACTCCCATGTCTTATCCCACATATCGTACTTAATCTGGCCTTAACTCTTTCTTGATTGAATCTTAATGATAATCAACAACAATGATTCTTGAAAGGAACAAAGTACAAATAATTGCAACAATTGTCACATAAACTAAAACTAAACATTAAGAAAACAATGAAGCTTGAAAGTCATTAAAAGAAAGAAAGAAATTAATAAATCTATTTTCTCGTTCCTTCCCTTCCACCACCTTGAACTGAACCCTTCTGTTTCTTCTCCACCTTTTTCTCTCCAATTTGTTTTTCTTTCTTGTAACTCCCTTTCTTGTGATGATCATAGCAATAGTACTCATGAACCTCATCATCATCATCATGATATGCATCTTCTTCCACTTTTTTCTTGAAATGTCTCAAAGGATCACCATAATGAGTTGGTCCAGAAGAAGCATCAGAAACCATAGAATCATCACTTTCAATTCCAGCATCACCTTGAATTTGATGAGTCACTTGATAAAAGTCCACTTTATCATCATCATCATCATCATCATCATCATCATCATCTTCATCTTCATGATTTATTGGAGATCCAATATACATAGTCCATCCAGATTCACTGCTTTGACATTCCTCTTCACCTCCCAAGAACACGTGATGAGGTGGCTCCATCCTAAGGAGACCAAGAAAGAAAAAAGAGAAGAAGAAGAAGTTGTAAGTCAGTGTTGGACAATGGTAAATAGTAGTAAAGCATTTATATAGAACTAACTATATGTCTCTTACAAACGGTACCACCAAATAAATTTATAAAAATATAATAATAAAAATAAAAATAATAATGATAATTATTACTATAGATGTGTTTCTGAACACCTGAAAATACTCATTAATTACCCACCATCATCATAGAGAGAGAGGTAGAAGCTGTCAATGAAAGTGAAACAAAAAAGCATAAATACAAACAACAGTTCAGTTCCATAAATTTGAAAGATAGAAAGAGTTGGTTGGATTTACTTGATCACATGGAGAAGAATATGCAGTATCAATTACAATCATCATTACTTGTCTGAATAGGTCATAAATAAAAAAATGACAGCTAATATATATAAATGCAAAATTTGCAGAATCAGAGATTGACACAGGCTACAAAACAGGAGAGAATATAAGACCCATATAAGTCTAAGTAGGATTGCAAACAGGACCTCTTCAATACCTGATTTAGCCTTTAACTTCTTTAAATATCCTGTCCCTTCATATCAAACAAATACTCTTTTTTCACTATTCTCTTCTCCTGCTTCTAAATATTACAACTGGAGTTTTTGAATTTTTTTAGATTATGCCCACACTATATATAATAGGATAATGAATTTTCTTGTTGAGAATTAATAACCCCTCTCCAATATCTCTCTGCATATAGATCTTTCTAGTTATAGACTCAGGATCACAAAGATATGATCATGTGATCAAAACCCTCACACTTTTTTTTTTCTTGGCTTGAAATGAAAAAGCATAAATGCAATATATAATAGGGATCAGATAATGGAATAATACATAGTCACCAACATGTTTTTAATGATTATAATGAAAATTGATTTATGCCACGGGTTTGTGAATAACCAGATAGGTAGATTGTGATATTTATCTACTTGGAATTGCATGGTTGAACAAAAAGCTAGATCATATACCCTACCTACAAAGTACACCCTACCATTTTTTTTTCATTTTGTATTCCCACAAATTTTGAATTGCAAAAATTTAGCTATTATTATTTTTATTAATATTTACTTATGTTTCAAAATACAGAATTGTTAATATAGACGTGATCAGGTAGATAACTTGTTGTTGCGTTGGTAACATGTTGGATGGGATCTCTTTGCACTCGCTTTCTAAGAAGGACAGCGCTTGTCTTACTACTCCTTTTTAACTATTTGAGATTGATCAAACTATTGCTTTATGCGATATGTGTAAGAGTCTTAAGCCAGATGATTTTAAATTTTTTTAAAAGGTTCTGACATGTGTTTAGGGATGATATTGGTATTGTGTTTGAGCAATTCCATCAATTTTCTTCACTTCCCCATGGGTTCTCCTATTTTTTTTTGTTACCTTGATGTCAAAGGCTGACTCTCCTCAGAAGGGGGACTTCCGGCCTATCTCCTTGGTTGTGTCCTTAAGTAAGCTCCTAGCCAAAGTCTTGGTGGGTATGCTTCATGGTGTGATGGATAAGCTCCAAACAATTTTTCTTAACGGTAGACTTATAGTTTATGCGGTTGTTGTTGCGAATGAGTTGCCGTACTTTTTTAAGAAGAGAAAAAAACTGTGATCATATCGAAAGTGGAATTTGAGAAATCTAATAATTCAATGAGTTTGTCCTTTTTGAAACATATGTTGTTTATATTTTGGTTTAACGATAAGTGAAGAGGTTGGTGTGTTTAACAAGTCACATAAAGCACAAGATGGGGGATGGGGGTGAGGTGATTTATGGTATTTAAAATTTATGATCAATTTTAATCTTTCTCAATTAAGATCGTATTAGTAAATTTTTAGTGAGTAATGATAGCGAAAATAATATATAAAAAGGTAAATTGGGAAAGTAAAGAGCTAGAGTTAAAGAGATTGTACTAGAAATTTATATAGGTTTGATCGAACGTAGGCCTAGTTATGTCCCCAAGAGGTCTTTTGGAGAGTTTCACTGTAGACTTTGAGCTTTTAATATGTTATGCCCACAAACCTTATTGCAATTTGATCTTGAAATTTTAATAGGTTTATCCCCAACCTAAAGATAAATTTAACCCCAAGCTATGATACGAAACTAAATAGAGATTTATGGCTGATCTCTTTAATTGAACCAAAAAAATTTCGGGCAAAGCTTAATAAACCAATAACAGAGTGTACATCCCAGAATTCTTGAAGCCTAGTTGTATATATCAATAGGATCCGAGAGGTAAATATCAGATGTGTCGGGTTATTCTTTAGCAACAAACAGTCGGTTTATTACTTATGTAACGAGGACGAGTAAGATCCTAGATCAACGTAAGAGGTCAGACTTATGGTTCTCGGAGGCACACTTGTGATCGGTGTTTAGTCAAAGATTGGAGATCCAAGTTGAGAACCCATCATAACAATCCTGGGTAGTCCCATGGTCACATGGAAGTTACAAAATTGATTGGGAAGATGTTACATGGTATAATTTGTGACAATGATGATGACGGCAGAATTTGTGAAGTCATTTAATCATGAAACTTGGAGGGGGAGTTCTTAATGGCCCAAAGAAATGAGACAAAGGGTATGAAATGGCTCCTCGTGAAAGGGGAGAGGTGTCGGAAAAACACGTAAAGTACTCTAATAGTAAAGGCTAAATCAACATACTTCCATACATTTGCGACCTCGCCTGACTAACATCAGGGAGGTTACCCAAAAGGTGTTTTTAGTAAGAAGTGCCCACCATAGGGCCTAGGTAAAACTTTCTCAGGCCGCACAAATATCTATTGAATGTATGGATCATCGCCAAGCAAGAGTGCACCACGCACTCCGCCAGACATGGCCGAATTACTACCAATGGTGGAATCTCTGCCCTAGTAGAGCGAGTCACTCCAGGAGAATGTTCACACCCTTCGGCAGACTCAAAGCTAGTAGGATGAGGATGTAGAAAAATTTCTTCTTGATCCCCAGCCTATTTTTGAAGCAATCGAGGGTGATTAAGTTCCAAAAAAACTTGAAACCACCACTATTGGCATCTTTTGATGGCAAGAGTGACCCCAAGAGCATATCATATTGATAACTAATCAAATAGCCATCATAGGCGCCTCTGACTCGTTAAAATGCAAGCTCGTGGAGGGAACATCCAAGGATGCTGCCCTGCATTGGTAAATGAGCCTGCTGAAGTTCTCATTCACCAATCACCAAGATCTGACTAAGAAAATGGTACCACCCTTTTCTTCTAGCAAGCATAGAAAGATGTTGACGACAAGCTTATTCAATGTCTTTCGGGGGCACTCTAAGTCACTCCGGGAATACATGGCACAATTCAATGAAGAGACCATCAATATCTCTCGACCAAATCAGGAGATATTCATATGAGCCTTCCAAAATGGTCTGATAGCCGGTCACTTCAATGAATCTTTGGCACAAAAGCCGACAACCAGCATGGACGAAGTAATAACCAGAAAAGAGTGTTATATCAAGCATGAAGAAAGCAACATGGAGAAGAAATCCCGGGATACCAAAGAGAAATCTCAACCCAGATAGGACGGACTTGGGTTCAGGAAAGATCGACACAAACTCGGGTTGAAGGAAAAGTTGTAATAAGACCCTCTCGGAGACCATATGAAAGTTATGCTAAAATTTTAACCCGCTCAATATAAAACAAGGAGACGTCTTCTTTGAAGTGTATCACCTCAAATTGATACGAGAACAAAGCCGACTCAAGAGGGTCAGTGCTCTAATGGGGAAGGACTACTTAATTGAATACCCTACTTGGCAATTCAAACACAACATTAGCTTTAACTTTATGATAATTCAATCCGAAATCATAGTCTTTTAATAACTCCAACCATATTCTTTGTCTCATATTCAATTCCTTCAGATTAAATAAATACGTTTAGCTCTTATGGTCGCTAAACACTTCAAATCTAGAACCATAAAGATAATGTCTCCAAATCTTCAACACAAACACAACTGCAGCAAGTTTTAAATCATGCGTAGGATAGTTCTTCCCATGAGTTCTCCACTACCTTGACGCATAAGCAACTACCTTGTCATTCTGCATAAGCACACATCCTAAACCCATCTTTGAAGTATCACAATACACCACAAAATATTCTTCTAGATTAGATAATGTCAAAACCGGAGACATCGTCAATCTCTTCTTCAATTCAGTAAAACTTTCTTTGCATTGAACGTCCCACACAAAGGCCTTACCCTTGCATGTCAACTTAGTCAACGAAAGTGCCAACTTAGAAAATCCTTCAATAAACCTTCTATAGTAACGGATAATCCAAAGAAGCTTCTAATCTTGGTAGCCTACTTTGGAGTTTCCCATTGCAACACAGCATCTACTTTAGATGGATCTACAACAATACCATCACCTGAAATAACATGACCAAGAAAACTTACCTCCTTTAGCCAGAATTCACACTTGGACAGCTTCGCATATAACTTCCTTTCTTTCAACACTTGCAACACTGTTTTCAAATGCTCTGCATGTTCTTCTTCCGACTTAGAATAAATCAGAATGTCATCAATGAATACCACCACAAACCGATCCAGATAAGTGTGAAAGATACGGTTCATGTACTCCATGAATACTCCCGGTGCATTAGTAACACCGAAAGATATCACTGAATACACATAATGTCCATGTCGGGTTCTGAAAGC
This sequence comes from Vicia villosa, assembly GCF_029867415.1. Classification (NCBI taxonomy): domain Eukaryota; kingdom Viridiplantae; phylum Streptophyta; class Magnoliopsida; order Fabales; family Fabaceae; genus Vicia; species Vicia villosa. Next base: position 25,276 of record NW_026706407.1, read on the forward strand.
CATTTTCTGAATATCTTCATCCTTCAATTTAGTCTGATGATAACCCGACCTCAAATCAATCTTGCTAAATACACGAGCACCCACCAGTTGATCCATTAAATTATCTATTTTTGGAAGCGGATACTTGTTCTTAATCGTCACTTTATTCAGCTGTCTATAATCAACACTTAGCCTCAAACTCCCATCCTTTTTCTTTACTAACAACACTGGAGCTCCCCACAGCGATACACTTGGTCTCAGAAACTTCCTCTCAAGTAAGTCTTCCAATTGCTTCTTTAACTCCGCCAATTCAGATGCATACATCTTGTACGGTGCCATAGAAACAGGTCTGGTACCAGGTATAAGTCAATTGCAAATTCAACTTCTCTTTCAGGCAGTACATTAGGAATTTCATTAGGGAAAACTTCAGGAAATTCACGCACCATTTGCAACTCCTCAATTATAGCTTGATTCTCAACACACAACGACGACATTAATGAGAACACCTGAACATCTTCTTTCATCAACTGTTGTAACTGTCTCATAAATAACAAATTAACTCCCTCCTCTTCAAGAGTAGAAAACCTCCACGAATTATCATAACAATTAATATGAACATGGTTATGCTTTAACCAGTTCATACCTAAGATCACATCCAACCCTCTTAACGACAAACAAACTAAATCAACATCAAAGTCTCTGTCGAAGATCGACAAGGGACACTTTAAGCATACAAGAGAAATAGTCACTCATCCCTTAGCTAGAAGATCAACAACCATCTCTCCATCCATAGCAGACAACGCAAGATTTAATCTTTTAACAAAATCAACAGCAATAAAGCAATGCGTTGCACCAGTATCAATAATAGTGATTAAAGGAGTTCTATTAATGAAACATGTACCTCTAATAAGTCCATCCTCATTTTTTTATGAGTCCCAGCTAAAACAAACACCTTTCCACTGCCTGATGCCTTCTTTGGTTTATGACATTGAGTACTAATATGTCCTTCTTCGCCACAATTGAAACAAGTGACTTCTTTATGCTTACACTCAGGAGCTGTATACCCACTCTTGCCCCAACGGAAACCCCGTTTCACTTCATCATTACACACATTACTCTTGTGACCAGGTTTCCCATATTTGAAACAGACGACACTAGCAGGAGCATCTCCCCCACTAGTTCTCTGTCCCTGTGCAACTTTCTGCTTTCCCTTCCCAATTGGAGCATCATTAGGCTTGCCACAATTTTGTTGGTTCTTGCCTCTCCTATCATTGAGCATCTTATAGTAAGCATTACTATCCTCCTCATAAATCCGACAACAATTAACTAAATCAGCAAAGACACAGATCTTCTGGTATCCAACTGCTTTCTTGATCTCAGAGCGCAACCCATTCTCAAACTTGATGCATTTTGAAAATTCAGCAGTCGCTTCGCTATAGTGAGGATAAAACTTGGCCAGCTCAACAAACTTTGTAGCATACTCAGTAACCAACTTGTTTCCTTGCTTCAGCTTAAGGAATTCAATTTCCTTCTTTCCGCGAACATCTTCTGGATAATACTTCCTCAAGAACTCTCTACAGAACACGACCCAAGTGACTTCTTCACCTATAGTCTCCAACCTTTGACGAGTCTCTAGCCACCGGTCATCAGCCTCAACTGCTAGCATGTGAGTACCATATCGAACCTTCTGCGCTGGAGTAGATTCCATCACACGGAAGATCCTCTCAACCTCCTTCAACCAAGTCAATGCTCCATCAGGATCATAAGTTCCCTTGAAGCTAAGCGGATTCCCCCTTTGGAAGGTCGCCAAACTACGATATCCAGCATTCTCGTTAATGTTCGGCTGATTCGCCATAGTAGGAGCCATAGCCTCCAAAGTAGCAGCAATTGCAGGATTATTCCTTCCAGCCATCTTAACTTATCACTACAACATAAACAACGGTTAGTAATAAGTAACAATACTCGATTGTTAAACAAAACTATGACTCGACACTTGGCCGGACGAACCGATCTACTCTGATACCACTAATATAACACCCCATTTCTACCCGGTAATTATAACGAAAATGAGAGTATAAAAATTCCAACCAATACATGTGATATCATATTTACTACTTAATCACGACGACATAAACACATTCAAAACAGATACATAACACTTTTGAAATGAACGAACTCATGACGACCGTTTGGTATTTAAAATAATAAATCAACTTTAATTAATCACGCAGCAGATTCATAACTTTAAACTTTAAATAAAACATAGCATCTTGCTTCATCACAAAACAACATCAAAAATAACAAGTCTTAACGAAACAACACCAAAAATTCAACAATAGAAACAAATCAGCAATAATAAAAGCATGTGTTCGTCCCCCTCGAGTGCTATGTATCAGAGCAACAAACCGACTCAAACTCATAGCAACTAAGTCTTCGCTCACTGCGGATCAGCTGCACGTTACCAGTATAAAGGCAATGGCGAATAAGAAAAGGGTGAGATATCTAACAATATAAATGAGATTATGATAAATAATATATGGGAAATTAGATCACATAAATTATCACATCGCGGTGTATTCGCCATATTTCACTTCACATCATTATATTCAACAAACGATACAATTCACGATACACATCACAACAAATCACACCAATTCATAGCCATGCAATATAGAATGAGACACTAACAAATGCACATGCATGTGGTACCCAGGGCTTCAGACCCCATTGATAATTGCCAATTAATAGAGGCATAAAACCAGGCATAAGCCTTCGTTATTGTTTGCTAAACCAGGACGTCACAAAAAGATGCAAAAGTATGTGACTCGATGGATGTAACATCACATACACAATCAATAACAAACTCTTCGCGAGGCATACGCCTATATCACCATTATTACCAAAAATTAGGTGGTAATTCCTCGTCACAATAATTCTTGCACTTCACAATATTGACACAATAATGGCATCACACCATCATGATATATCACAAATAAAATAGCATCGTAAGGAATAATTCCCGAAACAATCCCTCCTAAAATTATACTAGCTGCTATATCTTTTCTACTACTAAATTTACTTAAGGTATTTTCTCCTACATCCTGCTACATAATTGTTTATCTTTATCTAATCTCTAATGTTGTGCCAATTTTGTGTGACATGTTTTCTACTAATTTGATACAAATTTTCATTAAGAGGTAAGTGGAAATTATACTAAATTAAATACTATAGTACCACTCACTAAAGAGACATTAGTGTGCTACAGTAACCACGCACTAAGGGAAAACTAAGAAGGAAATTTGGTGGACCATGTCCCTTGTGCAAAGCGCGCCGCGCCCCACTCTTAATTCTTATGGGCGCCCACCCTATGCCATTGGGTTGCCCACCCCTTAGTTCCTGTGGCCCTTGCCACAATCCTCTTCCTCCTTCAATTTCTCTTCTTCTCCTCAGTGCCACTAATTCACACAAAATATTCCCAAAACAATTCACAATTTCATCAACAGTTCAATAACAATTTCATCAGCAATTCGGCAACTCTATAGTCAACAATCACATGATTATCACTTAATTTAAATCAAAGCAAAAACATTTATAGAAAACAGAAACATGAATCTACAAACTTCATTAACAAAATGATTTTCTTATCGATTTCAAGCACATCACAGAAAACACCAAAAACATAGTGATAATTTTATCCACCTAAACCCCACATATTATCGATCATATTCCCGGTTATAGAGCTAGAACCCCACCCCTTACCTTGGATTGAAGGTTGCTCTAAAATATTTCTCTGATCCAAATTCCCCAATTTGCTTCTATGTGAACTCTATGTGTTCCTCTCCCAAAAACCTTGTTATGCTTCTACGCTTCTATTTTTTGTTTCTGTTAAAACCTAACTTGTATACTATACTGTCACTATTATTTGTTTCATATTTGTTTTACATTCCAAATGGGCCTATCGTTATAAAACCTTCGTATTACTAACATCACTACACAACCCAGCCCATATTAAATAGTCTTATAATATTATATTTGTATTTAATCTAATTAAATTATTTAATTAGCAGCTCTACACGATTAACCTCAGAAAATAATAATAGTTATATTATTATTATTATTCCTGATAGTAATAATACTTGAAAATGCTATTAGTACTCGAACGACTACTCAATTAAATACCCGACTTGGCAATTCAAACACAATAATTCACGACATATACTCGAAATTAACTCAATTAAATAATTAGCTAAATTACGGGTGTTACATGTAGAATCTCTATTGTATGTTTGTTCTCTACTGGGATGAGAATTATATGTGTTATGCAAGATGTTCTATCAACTAGCATAACATGTCGAACAAGATTTCTTATACAGATGCTATTCGACATCGTGGCTGTTATGGACTGGGCTGTTGATCAGGTTAAGAATCAACAGATGCACAATATTTTAGGAATATTACGCAGGTCTATGTGGCACTGGTTTATAGGTCTGGAAGATTCAAGTCATAATCAAGAAGAATATTCACTTTCTAATTAAGGATATAATTTAGGAAGATTTGATTGAAGACCTATTTTTATGCAGAATCTTCTGCAAATTTGTAGCAGCTCATATGGTGTGATTTTGAAGCCCAAATCCAGTTGGGAAAAAGTTATAAATATAAGTGTTTGTAACCTAGAAGAGTACGGGTCCAAGATGTACAAATACTAGGGCTTAATGTTTGTGCCACTCTCTAGGAGAGTTGGTTTGTGCCATCCACTCGAGTTATGAGTTGGACTGTGTTATAGAGTTATAAGTCTCTATTATTGTTCTCCTCGAAGCAGTGAAGCAAGAGTGAGTATTGTTATTGATCAAAGCTTTTAAGCAAGATCTAGTATAGTTCTCCTCAAAGCTGTCAATATTAGTAACGTGTGTTGTTAGTGTGAGACATCACTGCGGTGATTGGAAGTGTGAGGGGTTTCTCTTATCTAGGAAGTTCTTAGGTAGAAGTTGCACTGGGTAGGTATTAAGTGAGAATTTAGTAAATCTGAGGTTGATTATGTGTGAAACAGAGGTTGTTTGTATAGTACTTTGAATTGATGCTGCTGATAATGGATTTCCTCTCTGGCTTGGTAGCCCTTAGAGTAGGTGTTATTGTTCACTGAACGGGGTTAACAATCTTGTGTGTTATTTACTTTTCAGTATTGTATATACATTTCATGTGTGTTTTGTTTAGATCAAATGTCTAAACATTTCATACGACATCTAGAATCTGACATACCAGAATTACAGTGATCGTAAAAGAATGTGTGGCTTAGATTTGTTATACTGGGGCCCCACGGTGGATGCTATTGATCTTGTAAAAAAAGTACATGTGTGAATGATATCCCTAAGTAGGTAGGGGATACTCAATGTTCTTAGTAAATGAGGGTGGTTGTCATACCCCAAAATTTTCCCTCCATATTTTAATCCATTTTGGTTCAAACAAACTCTTCAAGCTCAAATGATCAACAGTCGACTAGTTTGACCTTAAAGTCAACTGTGATCAACATACAGTCAAAAGTCAGGATTTTTGGTCAACATCAAGAATATGAGCTCACATTCATCATTTGATTAAGGTTTGATCATGATTCATCAACAAAATCTCTGGAATCAACAAATAGCAAAGTTTCTAAATTAGGGTTCTTGAACTAAAAGTCAACTGAACTTTGACTAGCCATAACACTCACATGGTCCATCAGAAATTTCTCAACCAAAGCTCATTTTAAAGGAAATTAAATCCTATACAACTTTTATGTTGGGCCCAAGCCCAAGAGATGCATCTTTTGAGAGATATGAGCCAAAACATTACAGGTCCTTCTAGAAGTTCACAAAAAGTCATTTTTGTCAGAGCCAATATCACCAAAATAAATTCTTCAAATGCAAAAAATGTTCCAAAGTGGGTTGTAGAGGTCATCTTGGGCTTTTCAAAAAGTACAAGAACATCTCCATACGGTAAAAATTGAGAGAGTTATGATTGGTAGAAGTTGGCTAAAATTCAAGAAAAGTGTGAAACCCTAATTAGTAAAATCCAAACTTTTGAGTATCGGGCATTTAACTTTGAATTCTCCACGTGACCATAAGCTCATAAGAGGCCCATAATCTAATTTATATTTATGTTATGATTTTATTTCATTTATTTTTGAATTTATTTATTTAAATTCAAATTAAATCAAAGGAAAATCATAATTTAATGGAAAAAGATTACATGATCAAATTTCCAAAAATATAAATCAGTCTCCAAACAATCCAAAGACCAAGAAATCGTGAAAAACATATAGGAAATAGAATTGGAGTCAAATTAAAAAGATTTGGATCAAAGAATCAAATCATATTTTCTCACCATCAAAGAAATTTATTCAATTGATTATTTCCAAAGCTATTGACCTAATTCTCTTCCCTTATAAGTACACACTCTTCCCAACCTCAAGAAAGAGAACGAAATTGCAGCCATTGCCACCTTAACCAAACTTTCACAAAAAATTCAAAACTAGGGGAAAGAGAAAACTTCTTCCTCAACGAGTGTTAGCCACTCATAAGAAATTTATCAATCTCGTGAGAGCATTAGGGATCATCCTCATTTATTATTGAAGGCAAAAACCTCCCAAATCGTCATCTCTGAATTGCACTATTGGTTGGAATTTTCTCATCCTTTAAATTTTTATATCGTGTTCCATAAACCATATTTGTGCATGAATTCGTGTTTATATTCACTCTCACACTCATTTGGATGCTTAGCTTGCAGGTTTTATGGTCGGATTAAGGTTTCACCATTGTTGAAGCTCTAAGCTTCAATGTTTTTGTTTTCATACCTCCAGGATATTTAGATCCACATGAATGCCACCATTGAGTTCGTGAGGGTCTATTTAGTGGATCTGGGCATTTGGGTTATTTTTCTAACGTGTATCTTTTGAGTTTAATCTTTGCATAAATAACTACGAAATTTTTGTAGAAAGACCGCAGTTGCGTTTGCAGCAAATTCGTAGCAAAACCTGTGGTAGGGATGATGAACAGGAGCTTTGAATTGCTAACCGGGCGTGGCTCTCCCTTATTGGCCAGTCAACAAATCCAGTTCCTCTCTTATTAGTCTAAAAAGTCAACTGAACTTTGACTGGCCATAACTTTCATATGGAGTATCAAAAATTTCCCAACCAAAGCCTATTTTGAAGGACATTGGATTCTCTACAACTTTGTCTCTCACATGCCAAGGCTAGAAATGCTTTATTCAAGAGATATGGTCCAATACATTACAGGTCCTCCAAAAAGGTCATCTTTTTCAAAAGCCCATAACATGAGCATGGAAACTTCAATGGAGATGACACCAAAAGGAGTGTTTAGAGGGCTCTTTGAGATTTCTAAAAAGTCCAAGAATATCCCAAAATGATAAAAATTGAGCAAGATACAAGTTGCAAAAGTTGAACATTTTTTAAGAGGTGCATGAAGAGAAATGCATGTCAAAATCAATTTCCTTCCAAATGGGCCCAAGTTCTTTTGATCTAAACTTATTCCTAAGCCCATCCATGGTCTCTAAACTCATTTGCACGCCCCTCCCTCTTTTATTTAGTTTATTTTTGAATTAATTAATTAGAATTCAATTTTAATTAAAAAAGATACAAATATGAAAGGCAAGGCATATTGGGCTTGATTGTTATTTGTGTTGAGGTCCATGAAACATCATGAAAGTTAGCAAGAAACGTACAAGGCATGATTACATGAATATTGGCCAAGTTTGGAAATATCACATTTGATTTTCAATATATTTCTCTATGAATGCCAAATATTTTATCATTTCTTCTGACCTAATCTTACTCCATATATAAGGATAATATTTTCTGCATCAAGGGGGAGGAAAAAGGGGTGAAGGAAATAAGGGTTAAGAAAGTTGTAAAATACATAAAACTAGGGCAAGAGTCATAGCCTTCTCCATCAAGTTTCCATGGATTCTAATCAGTCCATCATTCTCCCAAGGATCCGAGGCTTCACGCCAGACCATCATAGGAGCTCATCGCACGTGGGAAAGGTTGGAACTAGTCACTCACAGTTTGTATCTTTCTTGAAACTCATATTTTTTTGTTTAGGCTGTTTAAATAGATTTCGTGTGCATATACTTGCTTATAATCATGTTTAGAATAGTCTGGACGGTCTCCTTTTAAGCTTTGACGTAGGGATGACATTGTACCATGGTTAGGGCATAACCATGTTCAAGCTTCGGGTTCCAAGATGCAGGATGTTTCCGAGAAAACAAACCCCACAAATGGATTCAGAGGATGTTATTTAGTGGATCTGGGCATGACTTGTGTTTGTATAACGAGTTTTGTTTGAGTTTTGATCTTTGCAGAGACTCGAAGGACAAATCGCAGGTAAGGGCGCAGGAAAAGTCGCAGATATTTCCGTAGGTAATGGAGAAGAAGAAGATGAATAGTATGGGAGACCTTGGACCACGCGTGGCTCTCTCCCTACTGGCCAGTCAAACAAATCATTTTCTCTCTCTGCCTTGGATTGGTGGTTCAACGAGCCCAGGGGTCCACTCTGACTTTTCTGTTGACCACGCCACTAACTTTCTTTTCATATTTATTTTATTTCGTTGATTTAAATAACAAATAGTTGTACCAGCCTGGTTGGCCAAGGGTGAGAACAAGTAATCTCCATGACCTGGGTTCGAATCCGACCCAAGGTGTTTTTCTTTTAACAAAACATTTGATTTTAGGTCCTGTACACACGCCTTCATATCTATATCATGCACCCTCGCAACATCACCACTAGATTTCCAGATTTCCAGATCCAAAGATCACTATAGTGCAGGACCACCATGGACGCTCAGGAGTCACTCACACAGGATCACGCCCAGGTTCCTTTATTATTTTTATATTTATTTGTTTTATATCATTTATATAATTATGTAATTAACCTTAATAATTTGTATCATATATATATAAGTTGATTTTTAAATTAAGTTAATAATATAATTAATATTAGGATTTTATTTATTATTCGTTTCGATCGAATTAATCGGTCGCGATGGTTAATAATCGATTATTTAATTAATTAAATAATAAATTCAAATAAGGTTTATTTACTAAAGGGTTTTAACCGATTCAATTGGTTACGATGATTAGTAATCCCTTATTAATTCGTTATTCGTTTTAATCAAACCTATTGATTACGATGATTAACGATAAATAATTTCCTCCTAATAATTTAATAAAACACATTTATTTGCTAACGGTGATAATCACATCAATCGATTAGAATAATTAGCAATTCTTTATTAAATCTGTTAAATATGGTGATTAAATCTATTGATCATCGCGATTAATAGAACATATTATAATCAGGGTTGTACGCCATTCAAAACACATTTCTTTCACAAAACTACGGATTTTCAAAACTGCAATAAGGTAATTCAAAATACCTTGCAAACTACGAATTTCAAAACTGCGATAAGGTAATTCAAAATACCTTCAAACAACCTCATACTAAATCTAAGGCGTACAACCCTGCCCCGAACTACGTAGACTCTGATCCTCCATAAGGAGGTACGTAGGCGCTTGGATAACCAAAGCGAGTCCCCTTCCCCAAAACCTCAATTAGGTTTAAATCTCACTTTTAACCCTATTCACTTTCTGTCATTAGCCATAAACCACAAACCTTGCCATAATACTCTTACAAACCTTAAATGCAAACCTTAGGAAAGGGTTAAGGGTGCCTAACACCTTCCCTTAACCTGATTATAATAACTTACCCAGAATTCTCTAAAACTTCGTAGGTTTTCCTATTCGCCCTGGTAGAATAGGTGGCGACTCTAAAATTCTAAATTTTTATGGCAGGTTGCTACACCTTGAAGAATTTATCAATGCGCTAAGAAGTCATGAGATTAAGCTCGATGAAAATGAGCCTCAAAAGAAAGGTAAGACTATAGCTCTTAAATCTGTTAAAAAATATGAAACTAATGCTTTGCAGGCTAAGGAAGAATGCCCAAGTGAGTCCGAATCAGAGGAAGAAGATGAGTTGTCTCTTTTATCCAGAAGAGTAAATCAACTCTGGAGGAACAAGCAAAGGAAGTTCAGAAACTTCAGAAGACCAGAATACAAAAGAGAAACCTCTGAATACAGAAGGCCTAGCAGAAGAAGCGATGTGTGCTAAACTGCAAAAAGAAAGGCCTAAGAAACAAGCAAAGGAAGTTCAGAAACTTCAAAAGTGAATGTCCTAAACTGCAAAAAGAAAGGCCTAAGAAAATATTTGAAAGGAAGAAAAGCCTGATGGCTGCTTGGGATGATTCTGAATCATCTGAAGACGAATACAACTCAGAAGATGAACATGCCAACATAGCATACGTGGCCACTATAGAAAATGACTCAGACTCAGAAGCTGAATTAAACGAGGTATTTTCTGAACTCACTAGAAAAGTGCTTGAAGAAAGCTTATCTGAACTCTTAGAAAGACACAATAGATTAAAAACAAAATTTAAAAAGCTAAAGATTGAACTGTTAACTAAAACAAAGAAACTTAAGCAAGAAAACCCTGAAATTAAAGATAACAATACACAACTAATGGAGGAAAAGGAAACAAAAATCCTTAATTCAGATAGTACGCTAAAATTTGATATTCTGAAAGAATATGATGATAGTTTTCAAAACGTTCTTGTTAAAAGCATAAACTGAAGAAAAATAGCCTCAATGATTTATGGTGTCAGCAGAAGCAATCGAAATGGAATTGGCTACGAAACACCTCAGGCTAAGGAACCAAATATACCTAAACTGTTGATGACATGGAAATAAAATATAAACCTTTGCACACACAGTTTAACCTTGGTCATACTCACAATATTAAATATACATCCTACTCTGAAAATTATTGTGCTAGACCTAAGCTAAGACAAAGCTTCCGGCACACTAACATCAAAGGACCTAAAAAGATATGGATACCTAAGAAGAAAATTGTTTATGTTGCAGATGCCCTTAGCAGTGAAGTCAAAACACCAGTCACGGTATCTGGACTCTGGATGCTCGCGTCACATGACGAGAAGAAGGTCTATGTTCCAAAGCTTGGAACTTAAATCCGGCGGAGACGTCAGATTTGGAGGGAACCAAAAGGGAAAGATCATTGGATCAGGAACTATTGGTAATGGTAACTCTCCCTCTATTACTAATGTTTTACTTGTTGAAGGATTAGCTTATAATTTGTTGTCTATTAGTCAACTAAGTGATAATGGTTATGATATAGTCTTTAATTAAAAGTCTTGCAAGGCTTTAAGTCAGAAAGACGAATCAATTCTTTTTACTGGTAAGAGAAAGAATAACATTTATAAGATTGATCTATTTGATCTTAAATCTCAGAAAGTGACTTGTCTTCAGTTTGTAAATGATGAGCAATGGGTTTGGCACAGAAGATTGGGACATGTTAGCTTGAGGAGATTATCTCAACTTAACAAACTCAACTTAGTAAGAGGACTGCCCAATTTAAAGTTCAACTCATATGCTCTTTGTGAAGCATGTCAGAAGGAAAAGTTCTCAAAATCCTCTTTTAAATCTAAATTTTTTATTTATTCTTCAAGATCTTTAGAACTTCTACATATTGATTTATTTGGTCCAGTGAAAACAGCATCAATAAAAGGTAAGAAATAGGGTTTAGTCATTATAGATGACTACAACAGATGGAGATGGCTAAAATTCTTAAAACATAAAGATGAAGCACATACTGTATTTTTTGACTTCTGTAATCAAATACAAAATGAAAAAGAATCTAAAATCATTAAGGTCAAAAGTGATCATGGAGGAGAATTTGAGAATCATCTCTTTGATAAGTTCTTCAAAGAAAATGGAATATCTCACAACTTCTCCTGTCCTAGAACACCTCAGCAAAATGGGGTTGTAGAACGTAAAAACAAAACATTACAAGAAATGGCTAGGACAATGATCAATGAAGCCAATATGGCTAAGCACTTCTGGGCAGAAGCAGTAAACACTACATGCTATATTCAAAACAGAGTGTCCATAAGACCTATTCTTGATAAGACTCTTTATGAACAATGGAAGAATAGGAAACCTAACATTTCATATTTTCACCCATTTGGTTGTACTTGTTTTATTCTTAACATTAAAGAACATCTGAACAAGTTTGATTTTAAGGCTCAAAAGAGTTTTCTGCTAGAATATTCTGAACACTCAAAAGGTTACAGAGTATATAATACAAGAGACATTAATAGTTGAAGAATCAATCATCAGATTTGCTGATAAGCTTGGCCATCAAAAGTCAAAGCAGACTGCAAATTTTGCAGATACATAAGAACAACTCCTAAATCTTGATGACTCAGAAGATAAAGATACATCAGAAATCACATCAACCATGGGGAACATAAGAACTTTTGAAGAAAACTCTCATAAAAGATTTCCAAGACTAACTACACACTATTTCGAAGATGTTATCCTTGGCAAGAAAATGATCCCATCAGAACTAAGTAATACCTAAGAAATAATGAAAATTCATTATTTGGATTAGTGTCAACGATAGAGCCAACTTCAGTAGATGAAGCACTTCAAGACACAGATTGGATCATTGTTATGCAAGAAGACCTAAATCAATTCACCAGGAATGATGTATGGGATCAAGCTCCAAGACCTGAAGGATTCAACATTATCGAAACAAAGTGGGTGTTCAGAAACAAAATGAATGAGCAAGGAGAAGTCATCAGAAACAAGGCACGACTGGTTGCTCAAGGGTATAGTCAGCAAGAAGGTATTGACTATAATGAAACCTTTGCTCCAGTCCTAAATTTATAGTCAATCAGACTATTAATTGCTTATGCTTCTCAATTTAACATAACTTTATATCAAATGGATGTTAAAAGTGCACTTTTAAATGGTTACATCGAAGAAGAGGTGTATGTTCATCAACCCCCTGGTTTTGAGGATTCTATCTATCCTGAACATGTTTTTAAATTAAAGAAATATTTATATGGTTTAAAACAAGCTCCCAGAGCTTGGTATGAACGACTTATTTCATTTCTTCTAGATAAAGGTTTCACAAGAGGGAAAGTCGATACAACACTCTTTCGAAAATCATTCAAAAATGATATCTTAATCTGTAAAATATATGTGGATGATATTATCTTTGGAACTTCTAATATCTCTCTTGGAAAAGATTTTGCTAAGTCTATGCAGGAAGAATTTGAAATGAGCATGATGGGTGAACTTAAATTCTTTCTGGGAATTCAAATAAACCAAACTTCTGAAGGCACCTACATTCATTAAGCAAAATATGTCAAAGAACTTTTGAAGAAATTCAATTTGATTCCAATCGACAATATTTTACATACAGCCACACAACACATACTATACACACATTTAACATACAATTTGCATCTATTATCATCATAACATCATCAAGTCATGCAAGGTTTATCAAATCATACAATTTTCATCAAACAATCCACCAAACCCCAATCTAACCTATGATCCAATTGACCTAAACAATACATCTAGTCAGCCCTATCATTTATAACACAATAAGAGATGCTAACCGGAAGAATCCCCCCTTACCTTAGCCAAAGATTGTTGATTGATCATCTTCCTCTTCTGTTCCTCTTTCACGTGTCTGCTTCTCTTCTCTTCTTTATCTTTTTCTCCTCTATTTCCCAATTTCTTGTTTTATGAAAATAAAATAGAATAAACTATAACTTAGTAAAAGGCCTAACCATTTAGCACCCCTCTTTCACTAAGCACAACTCATGGCCTGATATCTTATTTTACACAATTTCCAACCTAAGTCCAATTAAAATACCAATAATCCAAGAAATTAATTTAAACTCCAATTAAATTAATAAATGTAAAATATAGGGTGTTACAACTCTCCCCCACTAAAAGAGTTTCGTCCTCGAAAACATACTTCAAGTGAAAAGTTCTGGATAGGAGTCCTTCATCTGACTCCCTAGTTCCCAGGTAACATTTCCCTAGTTGATCCTCAAAATTCACCTGACATAATCAACACAAAGCATGTTTCATACATTCAAATTTCAACTCTTACGTCGCATTTGACCATCCAAAGGTGTACCACTCGTTTTATCTCCAAAAGGTTAGCAACAATAGAACATTGAGGTACAAACCATATAATGCGTCCAATAACTGAATAATATAATTACACAACCATGGTATGACCACACCTGATCAACACTTGAGTGATGCATTCCATCTACCGAACGTACCAACCTTAAATATACTTTCCCTTCCGAGCGATAAGATAATACTTACACTTTTCACTAACTGCTTCCTTCAAGAAACTCAATAATCATATTCCTATACCATAAAATTTCAACTATCTGACTCCTCTCAAGTCACACCAGCAATTATCGAATACATTACATTCGCTTTTACGGCACTATTCTGATTACTCATTACAATCATCATTACTAATTAGGTTTCTTAGTTTTACCCAATTATGGCTCTCTCTACTCATTCATTCAAGAATCATTCTTTACCATCCATGGTACTAATTTACCACTCAGCAATGCTTACTCGCATCCAAAAACAAATCCTTGATTTACTTCCTCCATTTAAACATCCTAACCATCAGAACGAGTACACACAAGTGATTATAATCACACTCATCAGCCTTAATCTACCATCGCTTACAAAATAGCTCAACTGAGTTCTGCTCTTCTCTAAGAATTAAATCAACTTTGTTTTTCATAGAGTATAATTCCTCATTATATCTGGAGGTCTACAATAACACCTTACAACAGCAGAAATTATTACAACATCATATAGTATCAACTCATCATTTTAATTTCATCGAATACATACTTGTTAATTACGTACAACCACAATACATATTCATCATCTCGGTAATTATTCAAAAGGGTTCTAATCCTTTGGCACGACATCCTTACATCCACGAGATTCTAAATCCAACATATAGATCAATATATATTCTCTACGTATGCTCCTGTTATTTTAATCCCTCACTACCCACGAGTAGTACTCATAACACTGCTCCACATCACACTTTCACTATGCGACTCTGATTACCCGTCTTAGGTCATTTGTCCATCATGTTGCACTCTTTCATATTCACTTCTTCATAAGTACACAAAACATGGTGAGCGAGTGTTCTCACGGTTTAATATCCATCACAACTTATACCATTAAGGTAACAAACAAGCTTATCTTATCGATATGATTCTGTCTACTACCGACAAGAGATTAAGGGTTATCAAGTCCTCAATTTTCCAATATATAGTCGACAACCATATTTAAGCATAAACCGTCGTTACTACATAATAGTGTCTTTTTCGAGTTTTCACTCAAACTCATTAACATCGTCATAGCCCAATAATTCACTTTGAGTCTTTACAACAACTCGCACATTCCCTTCTCATTGGATCTTGTCGGTGAGACACCAACGTCCAAACATTCACATAATCCGCTTCATAGTCTCTTAGCATCATATACTTGTTAAGTACTTCTCAACATTAGAATCACTAATATACCCGTACATTACTATTCATCTTGTTCCAAATCAAAATCCTCATCTTAGCAAAAGACCACGACAACATTCATAACTCGTGGTTTTACTCCAAATCTCGTGACGTCTTTCGCATCCAAATATCATCCCACTCGAAATCTCAACAAAGTCTTCCTCACATCAATAGGTGTTAGAAATTCCCTACAATTCTTTTTTTTATATATACCTGTCGTTACTTTGGCATCACAAATACGACTCCAACTATTCTAAAGTTTATTTCGCCTTTACTACTAATTCACTTCTAACTAAAATCCATCGGTACTCAAATCATCTTTATGACCGAACATCTTATCAACTTATTCATCAACAACACGTTCTACTCAACTTTGTTTCAAATAATCGCAGTAGAAGGCATTCTTATTCAACAAGTTTCACGCTTCCATAACCGACTTCAGAATATCTCCTCATAGGATCACTCTACTATATTTATAACTCTCCCATAAGTTAAAACATCATCTCTCCTCTTTGTAGGTTCAACAACACATTAACCCGACACTCGGAACTCAAGATATGAATTTTCCAACATCATCCAAAATGCAACATCGACATCATGCAGCGACACTCTATACGATATATCCAAAACTCCTCAAATGGTACATTTAACTCCTAAAATTTCTTCTCAACAAACCTTTTAGTTATTCCTTCAATCCGTTCAACACTAACACTGGCATCCCGTGCAGTATCAACAAACATGTCTAGTCCTAAGAACAAGTGTAATCGCAACTTCACCCTTTTCTAACATCATCCAGTCACAATTAAATATGTTACAGCTGCTGCAACCATTTTTATGACAAAGTTCATCTTGGTAGCTTTCCAATGCTTCAAACAGAATTCAAATCGGATGTCCAGAACTCCAGTTATGAATTTTCGAAGTTTCATAACAATTCAACAACTTTCATGCGTTTTACTTGCGGAAATTCCACTCTGAAACCCACCCTCTTCAAATCAATCACATTCTATACAGCCCCTTATCATATCTCTTTGCATCCAAACATTCTTATAACTTGAGCAACGCATTCCATCGCCGAAGTTCGATTTCTGAAACATCACAACATCAATCCTCTTTGTAAACTTGCAGTTGAACCTCTTCCAAGACGCAAGGCTACTCAACTGACAACTTCGCAGTCCACCAGCAGAGCTGATATATTGCAACTTTTTAATTTGCTCTCCTACAAATAATCATCAATTAAATCTAATCATCCTCCCTCAAGATGCTCCAACTTAATTACCAGTCAAGTCTTAATTCTCAGTCACCTTCGATTCGGGAAACAACAACACCAACAATGCTTGCACTATTACCAACAACAGCCTACCGAACCAATCATCTTACAACTGAAACATAACCGGGAAGTAAAGCTTCTCCCCCACTTCTTTCAATGCCACCTCTGTAGACAAACAACTACGAACACCCGGGTACCGACAGTGTTTCGCCCGAAGGTGTTTCGCACACATGTCGCATACCAAAGGAATAATTAACAATAAGACTCTAGTCACAACGACCGACTATGCTCTGATACCACTATTGTAACACCCTTCTAAACCCCGCGGCAATTAAATAAATATTTTACAGTACATGAAACAACGTTGCCACAATTCAATTTCAAAACAAACATCATACTTCATTGCCATGAATTCACTGAGGAAATTCAACATAATTCATCATAACTCATAAAATAATCTCATGTCAACACATCGAAAATCCAACATTCGGATGAGTATAACATCTTTAATACTACATCCCAAAATAAAACCAAGATCATAAAAAAATAGAGTTATTAAAACATGAACCCTAAGCTAACGTTAGCCAGTGTTACAATTATTATAGCATGACACTTGACGCTAAACTAACACACTGACTCATGAGCTAATCCTCACCAAGTCGGAAGCTGCTATCTTCAATCTGAAAATGACAACATGTAAGGGTGAGTATCATTCACGATTAACAAATATTATTGCATCATAAACAAAATTACCTCATAGTTATATTATTCACTCAATTTCATCACACAACCTATGCTTTAAACATAGCATATATTGTCATATCTCGTCATATATATACACAATACATCATTCAACAAGAAAATAAAATCATAATTTAAAATAATTAAGTTACACCTCATTACATCATCTACATAGATAGATTATCTCATAAGGTGCGTCACACCCGAAACGGCACTAAAAACGGGTTTATGGTTTGAAAATTATGCATCTTAAAAACATTTCTAAAACAGCTATCACTGACAGCACGCGGCACAAACAAGGTTCGCGGCGCAAACAAGGTTCCCGGTGCAAACTGAGCGAATCAAATTTCCTTGAGCTATCTGCCAAGCAGTTCGCGGCGCCAACTGGCGATTTCACAAAACCCCCAATCGCATAAAACAGCATACGAGTTTTATCCCAATTCCACCAAACCCTGACCAATTTGATTCCAATCGACAATATTTTACATACAGCCACACAACACATACTATACACACATTTAACATACAATTTGCATCTATTATCATCATAACATCATCAAGTCATGCAAGGTTTATCAAATCATACAATTTTCATCAAACAATCCCCCAAACCCCAATCTAACCTATGATCCAATTGACCTAAACAATACATCTAATCAGCCCTATCATCTATAACATGATAAGAGATGCTAACTGAAAGAATCCCCCCTTACCTTAGCTAAAGCTTCTTGATTGATCCCTTTCCTCTTCTGTTCCTCTTTCACATGTCTGCTTCTCTTCTCTTCTTTCTCTTTTTCTCCTCTATTTCCCAATTAATTGTTTTATGAAAATAAAATACAATAAACTATAACTTAGTAAAAGGCCTAACCATTTAGCACCCCTCTTTCACTAAGCACAACCCATGGCCCGATAGCTTATTTTACACAATTTCCAACTTAAGTCCAATTAAAATACCAATAATCCAAGAAATTAATTTAAACTCCAATTAAATTAATAAATGTAAAAATGGGGTGTTACACAGCGTTTCCCTCTTGTTCGGAAGTTTTGACGTACGGAGAGTGTTCACGATTCCTGCAGATTCAAAATATGCTGACAGGACTCTTCCACAGGGAATGAAGAATTATTGTCCACATTTGAAGGCTATTAGAGACTCTCTAATGTGTCCAAAGATAATCGCAGCAAGGTTTCGGTTTACCCGATTCCAAGCGATTGATCAAGAACCTGTCTCTGGCACACAGGAGTTTATGGAAATTTCCTCTAGGAATGAGATTTGAAAGAGTCATCCTGAACCAGACTTGTTTGGATGATGAGAGGTAGTAGGGATTATTTTTTATACGGCGAGCGAGTCTGCTCAAATCATTTAGAATGACAAATGCATTGACATAGTCGAAGACTGAGAGACATACAATATCATGCCTGACTGGACAATTAATAACTTCAACAATGGATGCTT
This sequence comes from Vicia villosa, assembly GCF_029867415.1. Classification (NCBI taxonomy): domain Eukaryota; kingdom Viridiplantae; phylum Streptophyta; class Magnoliopsida; order Fabales; family Fabaceae; genus Vicia; species Vicia villosa. The sequence goes on from NW_026706407.1 coordinate 44,202, forward strand.
CAGAAATAGTGAAGTGAGTTCAATAATTGGAGGAGGTGGTATTGAGGTTATCTTCAATATTGACCCAGAAGTTTTTTACAAGGTTTGGAAGGACAGAACCGTTTATGATAGAAATGTAGGATTCCCATCCTTGCTTATGGCAGAGGTTTATATAGTAGTTGTCTCTTTTAGCTAGCCATAGATTTTGTTCTTTTATGACAGTGAGGGATGTTTGGGACGACATGGAAGGAAGTATTGATGAGAGAACAGAAAACTAATACAAATTGAATGAATGGATGTTAGAAAAAGAAGGCTTTTTATAGAGGTTGATGAGAAGAGAAAATGTTTGGACTAGGTAATCAATGTATGAACTCGCATGCATTATGGAATAAAGAGAAGGAGAGAAATATTGCAATGACCAAGGAAATAGTAGCGTTATGATTAAAAACATGTTAGGGATAACGTATAGAATTAATGCAAAAGTTACCAAGACTTATTACTCATTTTGCTTTACACGCGCTCCCTTTCAGATTTTGAACATGTGCTCAACAATCTCAGGTTTACGTGAATTTGCAATTTTATATGCTGAACATCTGATTCATCTTAGAAAACAAAATATCTGATCTAGGAGGTCAGATATTTCTAGATGATAACTTTGTAGATAGTTCAACTTGCACTTCAGAAATTAACCATGATTTCATTCAGGACACAAATCCATACTAATGTTCTTTAGAATTAACTTGAATCTATCTTAAGAAAGAGGTTTTGTGAAAATATCAGCCAATTGATGGTCTGTATCAGCAAAGTTTAAGCTTAATATCCCTTTCTGAATATAGTTTTTGATGAAATGATGCTTAATTTCTATGTGTTTAGCTTTTGAGTGAAGAATAGGATTTTTGTAAAGGCATATTGCAGAAGTGTTATCACAGAAAATGGGGATCTTACACTCATAGATGTGATAATCTTCTAACTGACTCTTCATCCAAAGCATTTGAGTGCTACATCCTGCAGCAGCAACATATTTTGCTTCTGTAGTTGATAGTGCAATGGTGGCTTGCTTTTTACTATACCAGGAGATCAAATTAATTCCTAGAAACTGACAGCTTCCAGATGTACTTTTACGTTCAATTCTATCTCCAGCAAAATCAACATCACAATAACCTAATAAGTTAAACTCTTTGGATTTTCTGTAACATAATCCAACATTAGTAGTACCTTTCAGATACCTTAGAATTCTCTTGACAGCAGTCAAGTGTGATTCTCTAGGATCTGATTGGAATCTTGCACATAAACACACACTAAACAGAATATCAGGCCTAGATGCAGTTAGGTAGAGTAATGATCCAATCATACCTCTGTAGAGCTTTTGATCTACCTTCTTACTTACCTCTTCTTTGCCTAAAATGCAAGTAGGATGCTGCCGCCCTCGGTTTTTATATCCCTCGTGACAGAGATACGAACTGACTCTTCTTTTATTTTTTTGAGTTTTGAAAATCAGAGAGTCGCCACCGACTTTTATTTTATCCAATTAAGGAAATGTTTATAAAAGAAACAGAAAAATACCTTTAAGAGATTTTGGGTTCGGGGGTAGGTTATACAAAGGGAAGGTATTAGCACTCCTTTGTATCCATTGTTATCCATGGGCTCTTAATTGCTTAGCTCACTTGTTTTGAATCATTTGTCTTGCCTTGAAATGCTTGTATGTGGTTTTAAAATACCTTTATAAATTGGATTTGTAATGATCCTGGTGCGGATGTATACAAAGTGTTTTATCTTTCGAAAGATGTTTTGAAAAAAGAGCTTTAACTTCGTAATGATCCTTGTTTGGATATATACCAAGTATTGTCTTTTTTGAAAGTTTTATTTTAAAAAAAACAATGATATATGAGACATTTGTTGTTTTGATTTGAGCAAGCAATTAGGAGATCTACCCTAAGTTTATAAGGTCCTTTCCTATTTCTTTTAGAAAATTCTCCTTTTACCGGATGTAAACAAAAGTTTGGATTTGCATTTGAAACAGTAGAATTTGATTTTGAAAAGAGTAACAGAGGGATTACCTTAAGAGCTGCAAGTGTAATTGTGTTTTGATTCAGATATTTTTATCTTTGAAGTTAGTGACCTAACGCTTCCGTTTTTATCTTTGACATACACGCAGTTTTATATGTACAGAAATTAAAATGCGGGAATGTAAAATGTGGAAAGTAAATCTACGCTATTACATCGATTGTGCGGGAAATGTAAACTACGCTACTTACATGATTTTGACAACCTATACACTTTATCTAGGAATTTAAATTGCAATAAGATAAAAGAAATATTTTTGGATTTTTTGTATGGTTAATTTTAATTGGAATTAATGCATAATTAATTTAATTAGAATGAGAAGGAAGGTAGAAATAAAATTTAAACCTAAAATTTAAGTATAAAATATATTCATATTGCTTATTAATTAATTTTAAAATAAAACTAATTTTTTTTGGGATTTTTGAAAATTGTTTTTGAAATTATTAAGTTAATTAACATATAACTATGCCAATAATTATACAAATAATTAAAACTTAAAGAGAAAAATATTCTAAATATGTACAAAATTAGTCCATAATATATAAACTAAATTTAATAAAAAGATCAAATTTTTTCTAATTTTTTGATTGGTTGAAATAATTAAAAAGCAAATATATAAATATATACTAATTAATTAAACAAAGTATTTTAATTATTAAAAAAAATAAAATATTTTTTGCCAAAAAATAATAGATTATTTTATAAACCTAAAAATATTTTTATTATATTTTTTTGATTTTTTAAACTATTTTAAATTAATTTTAGAAGTAAATAAATTAAAATAGAAAAACATATTAATTGATGATCTGGTGTGGTTAATAGGAAGGTCTATGGTAAGGATGAGCGTTCAGGCACGTTGGATGGGGGAATTAATGAGATCAGATGGCCTGGAAGCGAAGGAGCATGGCACGTGTATCACCTGCAAAGCGCTGAATCAGAGAAAAAATAAATTAAAACGCGCGCGCATACTGGCCACTCAGGTGAGGACACCTCATCATCTTCAACCTCCCGCCACCACTTTTAATAGCGCTTTTGTGAGAACAACGCTGTAATAAGTGATTCCCAAACCTGCAAAATAGCGAATAGGGGTAAACTCATGCAAAAAAATTTCGCGACCTATGAAGTCAACTAGCCTTGATCCACTGAGTTCAAATGTGCCATTAGTTTTGTCTAATTTTGCCTCTAGCGAAAAATTCCAAATTTTAGCTTAAGAACCCTAAAATGGTATATTCTACAAACGGCCATTAAAACCCAATTAGAGCTCCAGAAACGACCAGAGCACCAATCTAAACACAAATATATGTCTACATCTTATTAAACATGCATGAATGATCAGATACGAGTTGACTTTTGTTTGAACAAACTGTGGCTTGTGTAGCTCGATTTGTGAGGTTTAGATGCTTAGAATTTATTTGGATAGGTTCAATTAAGTTCAGAGATGATGTTTGAATACTTAGATTGGATTGAAATAAGCTGAAATTTAAAATTCGAATTCTAAATTTTCTTCAAAATTACAAGTTGTTACAAGAGTGGTATATGCATAGTATTGGTTCTGAACTTGTGTGCGTGTGTTGTTGAAGTATCCTACTTCATTTATAAGCAATGAAGTTCTTCAAAACTAAGCTAAGAAGCATTGATGATCTTTGTTGAACTTTTGAATTCTTTAATATAAAAAAGTTTAAATTCTTGACCATGGCTTGATTTTTCTTCAACCTCTTGCTCTATGCCTGCTTTGTACCTCTCTTGCTGCAGAGTTGAATCAATCTTGGTTGCCTTAGCTTAAGAATCAAGCATTTCATCATTATCCTTCACCATTTCTTTTTCAATTTAACTTTAAATGTAATAAAATTAAACCAAAAAAGAAATAAAAATGCTATGGGCCTTAGGTTGGTCGTGGGAGGCCCTTAGCATTGTTAGAATCATGTTTGGATCATGGAAACTTGGCCCCTTTTGGAAGAAAAACATTTTTGATCAATGTTGCTTTCATGCATTTTCCCAAAATATAGCCAACTTCAACAAGGCATAAATCCCTCAATTTTTATCATATGAAGGAGTTCTTGTACTTTTTAGAAACCTCAAGATGTCCTTTACAATCCACTTTGGAAACTTTTTTTCATTTGGACAAGTTATCTTGATGTTATGGCCTTTGACAAAAAACCACTTTTTGTTGACTTTGAAAATGACCTGTAATGTCTGAGCTCATATTTTTCAAATGGTGAATCCAATGACCATGGGATCAATTGCATTTGAAAGATAATTGAATTTACTTCAAAACAAGCTTTGGTTGGAATTTTTTTAATGAATGAGGAGAGAGTTATGGTCAGTCAAAGTTCAGTTGACTTTTTAGGAGAAAACCCTAATTTTGAAACTTAGGGTTTTGTTGATTTTTGATCTTTCCTTGATGAATTATGATCAACCAATGATCAAATGATGAATCTTTTGACAAAATATGGATGTTGACAAAAAATTTCATTTTTGACTGTCTGTTGACTTTTTGGTCAAACTGGTCGTCTGTTGACTGTTTGAGCTGCTGACTGTGCGTCTGAGCGAATTGAAGTTTGAAAATTTGTATCGTGGTACTTTGAGATATATGGAGATCCATGAAATCAATTTGAGGTCTCAAAAAACTTGTTCTCCTGAAAAAACAAAAACCCTAATTAGGGACTGTTCGCGTAGGAGACAGTTAAGCGTACCTGATTTTTGTGCAGTGCTGAGTCTCTGCTGATCATGTGATTATCAGAAGACTTCTAGAAAAAAATCTTGGAATTTTGAAATGCAAAAGGGTTGATTTGATTGATGGTACAAAACACAGAGAATTGCACTATCAGCAGGTTTGACTCTCAACTGACTGTTCAGGCATTAACCTAGCAGTTAAAGTGAAAATTCAACAGTTAAAGCTAATTTTTTCTTTTAGTTTTTTGTTTTGTTAATGGTGAAAATTTATTTACATGAGTGGTTAGAAAAACACAGACAAAATAAATAATATATACTGTACGCGAACGAAATTACCGATAATAACCCTGAAAAATATTTAATGCACAGAAAAATAAATACTTAACTGGCAGAAAACACAAAATATTATCTGGATAATTAAACAACAGTACGACAAATAGTACGACATTTAATACTGACAGTACAAATATTACATAATATAATGAACAGTACGACAAATAAATGGTACATTATTTGAAAGCAAAAGATACGACAAACTTTAAAAATGACGATTAAAAATCCATGCTATAAATAGCAACATATAGATGATCGGGAGTGTAAGCAACTCAGGTCCGCATTTTTCAGGACTATGCAGACAGAAAAAGGACATGATTACCACCAAGACAGTGATGACCATAAGAAAACACGTATCCATCCTTTTTGCCATTTTTTCGGGGAAGAAGAGAAAATAAATATGAGGTAGAAATGAGAAATGAGTTGAAATTTGATGTGAGAATTTATGGAAAAAATGAGAGGTATTTATAGAGTGAAAAGAAGGATAGAGACGTTGGGGAATGAAGTGATTCCGTACAAAAAAGGAAAATTTGAGTGGTAGTAGGATTTGAAAGAAAGTGTATGGTAGGGTTTGAAAAGAGAGATGTATAGAATAAAGTTAGGATTTGATTTTGAAAGAAAGAGATTTGAAAAGAAAGGAAAATATTTTGAAAATAATAGAATATTGTACAAAAATTAGGGTGAAACAAAAAACTAATAATAATTTACTCGTTACCAGTACAGTCTGAATCCCGGACTATGTGCCTGCAAAAATTTAATTCTGTACCAATTGCGTCTGTACTATTTATCTGTAAATAAATCTCAAATAAACAGCGTGTGTGAAGTGATAAACAGTACTTGGCGTTTGTGTAAGAATACATTCAACAGCGAACCAAAATACCGTATAAGAGAAATTCTAAAAACTTAGTATTCATAAAATCAGGATATTTGTGAAAAAAAATCCAAGATTATATGAAAATCCCAATTTTAGACAGAAGTCTGTGGTTTTCTTTTTTGAAAAAGATGCGGGCAAATTTTGGGGTATAACAGTTGCCCCTATTCAATCTTCTTAAACCTGAAGAGACCGTTAGGTATTTGAAGGTAGAAGAATGATTGAATATTTTAGATGCCCTGAAAATTTGCACTTACCTCCACAGAAAGTGATGTTGGAAATTGCATTTGAGTGTTGTCTGAGAAATGTTGTTGGTAGATCGAAACATTACCTAAGATGGGCTTTCAGACGCCATTTGGCAAATGTGTTGATGGTTTGTTCATCAGAATGAATCCATTGATTATATCTTGATGAAGGATTTGAAAACCTCTGCGTTTGCCGTTTCAGAACCGTCTGAGGTTACCGCTTTAAGTCTTGGAGGCTGATCGTTGTGGAACCGTCTGAGGTATCCGCTTTGGATCTTTGAAGATTGATCGTTGTGGAACCGTCTGAGGTATCCGCTTTGGATCTTTGAAGATTGATCGTTGTGGAACCGTTTGAGGTATCCGCTTTAGATCTTTGAAGATTGATCGTCTTAAGGAATCGTCTGAGGTATCGACTTAGATCTTTGAAGATTGATCGTCTTAAGGAACCGTTCAAGGTATCGACTTAGATTTGAAGGTAGATCATCTAGGAATCGTCCGAGGTATCGACTTAGATCTGTGTTGCTTGTTTTGAGTTGATAGGTGATTTGGAAAGAGAGATCTCTTCAGAATGAATCTTTGGCTTGATTACATCTGAGAGTAATGTTCGTCTGAATAGAATCCATGGGAATATTCATGGGAATACTGCATGTGATTGAGAACAACTTTTCTGAGAATATTCGTCCACCTGAAAAAAATCAAGTTACTGACATGCAATGTTATGATGTATGTAATGTATATGTTGAGATTCTCAAACTAAATGAGAAATGTGCATGTTATGTATGCGTTTGTCATGAAACATTATATGCTGTGTATGAATATGCGTATGATGTATGATGTATGGACATGACTTATGCAGTTTATGAAGGATAGAAAAACACTTAGAAAGGGGGGGGGGTTTGAATAAGTGTAGCTTTAAAACTTGTAAGATAAAAACAATTTGCACAATGATTTTTATCCTGGTTCGTTGTTAACTAAACTACTCCAGTCCACCCCCTTGAAGTGATTTACCTCACCTAAGGATTTAATCCACTAATCAAACTTGATTACAATGGTTTTCCACTTAGAAACACTCTAAGTCTTCTAGAGTATCCTGATCACAACCTGATCACTCTAGGAACAAACTGCTTAGACAACTTCTAAGACTTGCTAGAGTATACTGATCAACAACCTGATCACGCTAGTCCTTTACAAATTAATGTAAACAAATTCTAAGAGTATTACAATGCTTCTTAAAAGCTATAATCACAACTGTGATATTTCTCTTAAAGTTTAAGCTTAATCTCACTAATATATTACAACAGCAATGTAGTGAGCTTGATGATGAAGTTTGAGAGCTTTTGAATTTGACATTGTTTCTGTATTATGCACAAGTGTTATTATTGAGCTTCTCATCAGAACTTCATATAAATAGGCACTTGAGAAGATGACCGTTGAGAGCATTTAATGCTTTGCGTAATCTGTACAGCATTGCATTTAATGTTTCACTCTTTTGTCAACTACCTCGAGCCTTGTTTCCGCTGTGTCTACTGACGTTGCCTTTAATAGCGTCTAACGTTCCTTTTGTCAGTCAGCGTAGCCTGCCATCTAGTACTTGCTTCTGATCTGATGTTTGTGTAAACAACGTTTGAATATCATCAGAGTCAAATAGCTGGGTGCAGAGCATCTTCTTGTCTTCTGACCTTGAAGTGCTTCTGAGCGTGATACCATGAGAACTTCAGTGCTTCTGCTTCTGATCTCAAGTTCTTCTGATGCTTCCATAGACCCATGTTCTGATTCTGCTTGACCATCTTCTGATGTCTTTCCAAACCATGTTCTAATGTTGCATGCTGAACCTTCTGAGTCAGTGCTTCTTTCGCTGATTTTGTGCATACTCTTTGTATAATTCCTGAAACGGAAATAGCATTATCTCATACACAATTCATACACAATTCATATCCTTGTTATCATCAAAACTAAGAATATTGATCAGAACAAATATTGTTCTAACAATCTCCCCCTTTTTGATGATGACAAAAACATACATAAATGATATGAATTTGCTATCAGAAAGGACAGACGGCTAAGGACAATTACACAGCTATAGCAGAAGCATATAGACAATGTGTGAATATGTCTCTCCCTGAGATTAACATTCTCCCCCTGAGATTAATAATCTCCCCCTGAAATAAGTACTAGAAGAATTTTATAAATAAAAGACTTCCCTGAGTATTTCACTAGAGACGTTCACATATGCTTAGATCTTCAGAACATTCACAGCTTCTGATTCTTACTTCCATAGGACAGCTTCAGAACTTGAATTTCCTAGATCTTCAGAGTATTCATAGCTTCTGATTCTTGCTTCCATTGGACAGCTTCAGAGCTTGAATATCTTCTTGAATCATTGCATGCTAGATTGTATCAGAACATTGTTGAATGTACCAGAGCATCATCAGAGCATCTCTACATCCTGAAATGTTACAAAACAAACTAAACGTCAGCATGAATGAATCAGAACATAGAATATGTTTCAGAATATATAATATGTATCAGAGCAAACAAACATAATGTTTCAGAGCATATTTTGTAACTAAAAACATGCATCAGAACATATAAAGAATAGGAATGAAAGTATATTCTATCATCAGAATATCAGAACATTCTTCCTTCTTGCTTCTGATCTTGAAGCTTTCTAGCACTCAGCTTGATTCAATTTCCAAGAGCTTGATTCTTTATAGAATTGCTTTTCCTCATCTTCAATTCCTGCAAGACAACACTCAAAAACATAGAACTTTGCAAGTTCTGTTAGAAATGTGGAGCCTTTCTCCCAGCAACTAATAAAATAAATCAGATCATTTATCACATATTTCTCCCCCTTTTTTGTCATAACATCAAAAATATAAAAGATTCAGATGAAAAATGAGACAAACACATAGAAGAAAAAGGATAATTATCATTCAGCTCAAAGAAACAGAATAACTTTTTCATTGATTAGTAAAAAGATAAGTAGAAGTACAAGAAGAGAGATGCAGATATAGCAGATGCAACAAGGAAAGAAACTACAAAGACTCAAAGACTAAGACCCTATCTTAGACATAATCTTTGCCAACATTTCATGAATCCCAGCATTGCTTGCAGTTTGCGTTGCCATGAAGGAACGAAACTCAACATTGGTCTCTTCTTGCTTGTCCAGGCGAGAAGCCAACTCAGCTTGATTCTGCTGTAAAGCCTCCAGAGTCTTCACCAGAATGGAGGGTTCACTAGAAGAAGAAGCTTCAAGACTTCTTCCTATAGGATGATCTTCGGCACCACCTTCTTCCATAGAAGCATCATCTTCATTCTCAGGATCAGGAAGGTCTTCAGCTTCTGCAACTTCCATCACAACATCTGAGTCGGACTCAGAAGCAGCTTCAGCATATTCTGGTTCAGGAAGCTCAGAATCTCCATCTTCTAAAGCCTGAAGAATAGCTGCTAGGTTTGTTGGAGGAGTTGGACCAGCAACTTTTGCAGGATAAACCACTTCTGGAAAGACCATATAAGGAGCGCTTTCAGAAGGGTTCATTCTAAACCAAATGAACAGCCACTGAAAATCTCCAATCAGAACTGGATTCCTTGGTCTCCAGACCACAATGTCTCTACAAGGATTTACTTCATCCAACTCATCTGCAGGTATCCTTTCTTCAAGAACTCTTCTGTTCCTGATGAGATGATGATATCTGCCATCATCAAATTCCAAGAGAAGACCACGAGCACCAGGTGCTTCTGTCATGAATCTTCTCTGGACATCCATAGCCCTAACCAGAAAATCTTGGCGAAAAGCTCTCCAAATATTGCGAGTGGAAGGCTCATCCAGATTGTTGAGGTGTGCAACACCCAGAATCTCCAACCAGCTAATTACCTCAGAGTGTAAAAGCTCAAGATAGGTATGAGAGGCAGGTGTTGGAGGGTTAAAGGTGAATCTGGATTCAGGATAGAGACATCAATAAGGATTGGATGTTCTGGTGGGTATGGGATGTGAAAGAGATGAGGGGATATCTATGGGATTGTTAGATGAGGATGGGATAGCAGAGGGTGTGGAAAAGATGGTAGTTAAGGGGGTAGGGTTAAGAATCTGTGGTGATGATGGTGGTTGCAGATTGTTTTGTGGAGATGCTATGAGGGTGGAAGTTTGTATAGAGGGAGGTGATTGAGGGATATTTTCAGGAGGTTGGTACACTTGCTTGAAGTAATTTCCAGACATGATGGCTTCAAAAGGATTCACCTTGAGAGGGTCATAGGTGACCTTCGTCTTCTTAGCTTCCTTTGCAGCTTCTTTTGCTGCCTTTCTCTTCAGCTTGTTTTCTGTTGCTTTGTTGGAAGAACTAGAAGAAGGATTCATGGCGAAATACAGTTACCTAGGGCGGCGTCACCTCAACTGCAGCCATACTTGTCCAAAAATAGTGAACACGTGTTCATTTTCTAGAAAGACTGGTGACAACTGTTTTGCTTTAAAAGAGCTTCTGAATCAACTTAGATAATGAAACGTTAGTAATAACAGAATCAGAACTTCTAATTGATTAGTATCAGAACTTCTTATGGCTGCCTAGTCCTAACACATTTCAGAAGATATTCATACAGAGATCTTCTCATCTTCTTATTCTGGGCATAAGTCCATACTCATATTCTTCAAAATGAACTTAAACCTATCTTCAGCAAGAGGTTTTGTAAAGATATCAGCCCATTGATGGTCTGTATCTACAAAGTTCAAAGATAGAACACCCTTCTGAACATAGTCCCTTATAAAATGATGTTTAATCTCAATATGTTTAGCTTTGGAATGTAAGATAGAATTCTTAGATAAACATATAGAAGAAGTATTATCACAGAAAATAGGAATGTTACTCTCATAGATCTGATAATCTTCTAGCTGACTCTTCATCCAGAGCATTTGTGTGCTACATCCAGCAGCAGCAACATATTCTGCTTCTGTGGTTGAGAGAGCTATAGTAGCTTGCTTCTTGCTGTACCAGGAGATCAGATGACTTCCAAGAAATTGACAACTTCCAGAAGTACTCTTCCTTTCAATTCTGTCTCCAGCATAGTCAGCATCACAGAATCCTACTAAGTTGTATTCTTTAGATCTTCTGTAGACTAAACCAACGTTAGTAGTACCTTTCAGATATCTTAGAATTCTCTTAACAGCAGTTAAGTGAGATTCTCTAGGATCTGATTGGAATCTAGCACACAAACAAACACTGAATAGAATGTCAGGTCTAGAAGCAGTTAAGTATAGAAGAGATCCAATCATACCTCTGTACAACTTCTGATCTACCTTCTTACTTACCTCATCGTTACCTAGGACACTTGTTGGATGTATAGGAGTTTTGGCTTCTTTGCTTTCAGAAAGATTAAACTTCTTCAGAAGTTCTTTCACATACTCCGTTTGATGAACATAGGTTCCATTAGAAGTTTGGTTGATTTGAATCCCAAGGAAATACTTGAGTTCTCCCATCATACTCATTTCAAATTCAGCCTGCATAGACTTAGCAAACTCCTTTCCAAGTGAAGCATTAGATTTTCCAAAGATAATATCATCAACATAAATTTGACAAATTAAAATGTCCTTCTTAGATGTTTTACAGAAGAGAGTTGTGTCCACTTGTCCTCTAGTGAAACCATTGTCCAGAAGGAAAGAACTTAATCTTTCATACCAAGCTCTGGGAGCTTTCTTCAATCCATACAATGATTTCTTAAGTTTGAAAACATGTTCTGGAGACTTAGAGTCTTCAAAACCAGGAGGTTGGTGGACATAGACTTCCTCATCAATATAACCATTTAAGAAGGCACTCTTAACATCCATCTGATACAGAGTGATGTTATGTTGAGTGGCAAAAGAGACTAATAAGCGAATTGATTCTAACCTGGCCACTGGTGCAAAGGTTTCTGTATAGTCAATCCCTTCTTGCTGACTATATCCTTGAGCCACCACTCTGGCTTTGTTTTTTTACCACTTCTCCCTTTTCACTAAGCTTGTTTCTGAACACCCACTTAGTACCAATGATGTTGAATCCTTTTGGTCTAGGAACCAAATCCCATACGTCATTCCTTGTAAACTGATTCAGTTCTTCTTGCATGGCAATTATCCAGTATGGATCCTCTAGAGCTTGATCAACAGAAGTTGGCTCGATCAGAGAAACAAGACCTAATTGACAGTCTGAGTTGTTCTTAAGGAACTCTCTTGTTCTGATGGGATCATCTTTCTTTCCAAGGATCACATCTTTTGAGTGAGCTGATGAAAGTCTAGATGATCTTCTGACTGTTGGCTCTTTAGAAATCCTGAGATTCTCTAAAGATGCAGCAACTTGATCTTCTAATCCATTGCTTCTGAGACTTTCAGCTTCTGGAGCTTTGCTTTTTGGTTCTAGAGCTTCTGATATGTCAATATCTATATCTGCAAAATTCTCAAACTGCTTTGGTTTTTCAAGACCAAGCTTATCATCAAACCTGATATTGATTGATTCTTCTACAACTAATGTTTCAGTATTGTATACTCTGTAGCCTTTAGAGCGTTCAGAATATCCAAGAAGAAAACATTTTTGTGCCTTAGAATCAAACTTACCAAGATGATCTTTAGTATTCAGAATAAAACATACACATCCAAAAAGGATGAAAATATGAAATGTTGGGCTTTCTGTTCTTCCACAATTCATAAGGAGTCTTATTTAGAATAGGTCTTATAGAGATTCTATTCTAAATATAACATGCAGTGTTTATTGCTTCTGCCCAGAAGTGCTTAGCCATATTGGTCTCATTGATCATGGTTCTGGCCATTTATTGCAGAGTCCTATTCTTTCGCTCTACAACTCCATTTTGCTGTGGAGTTCTAGGACAAGAGAAATCATGGGCAATACCATTTTCTTTGATGAACTCCTCAAAGAATCTGTTCTCAAATTCGCCACCATGATCACTTATGACCTTTATGATTTTGCACTCCTTCTCAGATTGGATCTGAGTGCAGAATTCAAAGAACACTGAATGAGACTCATCCTTGTGTTTTAAGAACTTTACCCATGTCCAGCGGCTATAATCATCTACGATGACTAATCCATATTTCTTCCCTCTGATAGATGCTGTTTTGACTGGTCCAAACAGATCAATATGCAGAAGTTCTAACGGCCTTGAGGAAGAAACAACATTCTTAGATTTGAATGCAGGTTTGTAGAACTTGCCCTTCTGACATGCTTCACAAAGAGCATCTGATTTATATTTCAGATTTGGGAGTCCTCTGACCAGATTTAGTTTGTTAATCTTAGAAATCTTTCTCAAACTAGCATGTCCTAATCTTCTGTGCCAGACCCATTGCTCTTCAGAAACAGACATAAGGCAAGTCACCTTCTGCTTCTCAAGATCTGAAAGATCAATCTTATAGATGTTGTTCTTTCTCTTTCCTGTAAATAGGATTGAGCCATCCTTCTGACTTACAGCCTTGCAAGACTTTTGATTGAAGATTATATCATAACCATTGTCACTTAATTGACTTATGGACAATAAGTTATGCGTTAATCCTTCTACAAGAAGTACATTAGTTATGGAAGGAGAGTTACCAAAACTTATGGTTCCAGAGCCAATAATTTTGCCCTTCTGATCTCCTCCAAACTTGACTTCTCCACCAAGTTTAAGCACCAGGTCTTGGAATGTAGACCTTCTTCCCGTCATGTGTCGCGAGCACCCAGAGTCCAGGTACCATGACATTTTGTGCTTTGTCCTCTTTGCAACTAAGGATATCTGCAACAAAAATTATCTTCTCCTTAGGTACCCACAATTTCTTGGGTCCTTTCTTGTTAGTTTTTCTCAAGTTCTGATTGAACTTGGGTTTAGCATAATAGTTAACAGGAGGAACAACATGATATTCTTTAGGTTTGACATCATGATATTTCTTAGGTTGTGTCACATGCTTCTTGGTGTGTACAGTGTTACAACTCCGTGCATGTGAAGTGAGCCTAATATCATGTGCATGGCCATATTTGAACTGATCATGCAATGGCTTGTATGTGATTTTCATATCATCAACAGGTTCAAATTTATGTGAGGTATCACCCTCATAGCCAAAACCAAACCTTCTGTTTCCAGAAACACCATATATCATAGAAGCAAGATGACTTCTGCCAATACTTCTAGATAGGAACTTTCTGAAGCTCGAGTCATATTCTTTCAGAATATGATTTAGACTAGGAATGGATTTTTCTAAGTCAGAAGGAGATCCACTATTTTTGGATAATTTTAATACTTTTTCCTTCAGTTCAAAATTTTCCAATTCCAACTTCTTAGTTTCAAATTCAAATTGCTTTTTCAGCTTTTTGTATTTGATACTAAGGTGAGCCTTGAGTTCTAGAAGTTCAGTCAAGCTGGAAACTAATTCATCTCTAGATAGTTCAGAAAATACCTCTTCAGAATCTGATTCTGATGTAGATTCTGATTCATTATCCACTGTGGCCATCAGTGCAAAGTTGGCTTGCTCTCCTTTAGAGTCTGATTCTGATTCAGATTCAGAATCATCCCATGTTGCCATAAGACCTTTCTTCTTATGAAACTTCTTCTTGGAATTCTCCTTCCAAAGTTTTGGACATTCATTCTTGAAGTGTCCAGGCTCATTGCACTCATAGCAGACAACTTTCTTCTTGTCAGATCTTCTGCCACTAGAAGATTCTCCTCGTTCAAATTTCTTTGAACTTCTGAAGCTCTTGAACTTCCTTTGCTTGCTCTTCCAGAGTTGGTTTACCCTTCTGGAAATCATGGACAGTTCATCTTCTTCTTCTGATTCTGATTCCTCAGAATCTACTTCTTCTGTCTGAAAAGCGTTAGTGCTTTTTTTAAAATTAGATTTTAATGCAATAGACTTACCTTTCTTTTGTGGCTCGTTTGCATCCAGCTCTATTTTATGGCTTCTCAAAGCACTGATTAGCTCTTCCAAAGAAACCTCATTCAGATTCTTGGCAATCTTGAATGCAGTCACCATTGGACCCCATCTTCTGGGCAAGCTTCTGATGATCTTCTTTAAATGATCAGCCTTGGTGTAGCCTTTATCCAGAACTCTCAATCCAGCAGTTAGCTTTTGAAATCTTGAGAACATCTTCTCAATATCTTCATCATCCTCCATCTTGAAGGCTTCATATTTCTGGATTAGAGCTAGAGCTTTAGTCTCCTTGACTTGAGCATTTCCCTCATGGGTCATTTTTAATGACTCATATATATCATAGGTAGTTTCCCTGTTAGATATCTTCCCATACGCAGCATGAGAGATAGCATTAAGCAAAACAGTCCTACATTTATGATGATTCTTGAAAAGCTTCTTTTGATCATCATCCATTTCTTGTCTGGTAAGCCTTACGCCTGAAGCTTTTACTGGATGTTTGTAACCATCCATCAGAAGATCCCATAGTTCACCATCTAGACCAAGGAAATAACTTTCCAGTTTATCTTTCCAGTATTCAAAGTTTTCACCATCAAATACTGGTGGTCTAGTGTAACCATTGTTACCATTGTATTGCTCAGCAGAGTTGCCTTTAATAGCGTCTAACGTTCCTTTTGTTAGTCAGCGTAGCCTGCCATCTAGTACTTGCTTCTGATCTGATGTTTGTGTAAACAACGTTTGAATATCATCAGAGTCAAACAGCTTGGTGTAGAGCATCTTCTTGTCTTCTGACCTTGAAGTGCTTCTGAGCGTGATACCATGAGAACTTCCGTGCTTCTGCTTCTGATCTCAAGTTCTTCTGATGCTTCCATAGACCCATGTTCTGGTTCTGCTTGACTATCTTCTGATGTCTTGCCAGACCATGTTCTAATGTTGCATGCTGAACCTTCTGAGTCAGTTCTTCTTGCGCTGATTTTGTGCATACTCTTTGTATAATTCCTGAAACGGAAATTGCATAGTATTAGAGTACCACATTATCTCATACACAATTCATATCCTTGTTATCATCAAAACTAAGAATATTGATCAGAGAAAATATTGTTCTAACAGTTTAGAGCGTACCAATCTTCTGGTTGGGAAAATAAATCCCTGTTTGTTATTTTGGAAGTGAAGGCATTGTGATCGTTGATGATCTTTTCTATCTTGTTCGAGCACACTTAGTTGGGGACCTTCTTTGCGGACCAGAGTGCTCTGTTGAGGGATCTTTGACTACCGCTTGGGGATGAAAGGTAATTTGAAAGTTCTGATTTTGATGCACCTTAAGAAAGATGCGTAATCCTCCGATGCACTATTTGACCAATCCTTGGTGTGGAGGATCACACCATGAGCAGCCCTGCTGGGGAATAAGGTTTCTCGAATCACTTTGTTGGAGAGAAAAATCTCATTGAGGAATTTGCTGAGAAATGCATCTCTATTGGTGATTTTTCTTCTGATGCTGGTTTCGGGATGACGTCCAGATGATTGGGACATTACCTGAATGCTATTCCTGTTTTTCTTATAAACATCAATCATATTCAAATGCATATGTTCATTCAAAATTATCATTGGGACGTTTACGTATTCAAAACAAACAAAAAAGTGAAAACATTGATTTTGAGCATGAGCTGCATTGATTTTGAAAAAGAGCCATAATAGGCTGATTAGTACAAGGAGACAAAAATCCTAGTAGTAGGAAATTGTCATAAATCTTTGAAAAGTATTTATAAAGAGAAATAGCTATGTGAAAACAATCCAGTCAAGTTTCAATTCTGCTATTGCCAATTTGTCTTCAAGTATCTCATCCCTCACTTGTTGGAAGAATGTGATTGGACTGATTGGTGCCTTTGATGTGTTGAATCTTGAAGGTGAGTAGGTAGCCAAATGGGAAATAGTCGTACATTTTATTCCCTAACTTTTGCCTAGGCTGCCTTTTCAGGTTTTCAGCCTACCGGGATAATTATTATTTTTTAGTCTCTAACTTTTGCCTGGATCGCCCTTTCGGGTTTTCAATCCACCGAGACGCTCATTTATTATTTTTTTCCTAAGTCGCCCTTTCAGGTTTTCAACTTAGCGAGCTTTTCTTTAAGCGAAATACTTTTTGACTATGTCCGCATTTACAGGGTGTGGGAAATCCTTGTCGTCCATAGTGGTAAGCAACATGGCTCCACCGGAGAATACTTTCTTGATTACAAATGCTCCCTCATAAGTGGGAGTCCACTTGCCCCTGGGGTCACCTTGTGGTAAGATGATGCGTTTGACAACCAAATCACCGGTTTGATATGCCTGACTTTTGACTTTCTTGTTGAAGGCTTTGATCATACGTTTCTGGTACAACTGACAATGACAAATAGTTGCGAGCCTCTTTTCATCGATCAAGTTTATCTGGTCCAACCGAGTCTGAATCCAATCGTCTTCGTCTAGATCACCTTCTTTCATAATCCTCAGGGAAGGAATCTGAATTTCAATTGGAAGCACTGCCTCCATACCATAGACTAAGGAGAATGGAGTTGCCCCTGTTGAAGTACGCGCTGATGTGTGTCGCACGCTCGTGAAATGTGAACAGACAGAGTCACCACTAACATATCTATCCTAAAAGGAAAGGAACGTCAGCAAACCTAAGATGAATAAGAACGAGGTCTTTCGACCAGAGGTAGGGTACGGAAGTCGGTTACGCGAGGGGAAGGTACTAGCACCCCTCACGCCCATCGTACTCGATGGTATCCACCTATGTTTGTTGCTATCTAAAGGGTGTATAAATCTAAAGCTTAATTACTAAGGGAATGCATGCAAAGGAAGGGAAAAGAAACACGGAGAAAATAAGGTTTATAAATAATTGTGCTCGCTTAGGCCCCGCGACCTAATGCCTACGTATCCTTTTCAGGAATCAGAGCGCCGTAGTTCAGCTCACATGTTTTGTTTGTTTTTGTGTTTTTTAGTGGACGGAGTTACATTCGCAATCTAGCGTCAGGATAGCAGCTCGTTGAGTGGAGTCTTATGCGTTACCAGTCTGCGATCGAAAGGAAGCAACATGTCCGATTAAGGGATAGAATGCCTCGGAGGCGAGATGAAGAGAGATTTTGAGCGTTTCGAGTGGAACCCTAAAGCAAGGGAGACTCAAGTTGCTCTTTGGTTTGTGTTTTTTAGAAATTAGGAACTTACGCTCGAATGGTTCCCTTAAGCAAGGGAGATCCAAGCATTCGAATGATTCCCTTAAGCAAGGGAGATTCAAGCTTCCATCCCCTTTTTATTAGTCAAGTATTTATTAGTCATTTTTTAGGTGTTTTCTTTGTATCTTTTAAGGGAATTAAAATCAAGCATTTGTTATGTGTTTTAAAGTTGAAAAGGAAAAGAAACTAGCCTAAGTATGAAGGGAATTTCTAAGTCCTAATGTTGTCATGGTTTCTACCTAAAGGTTAGGAATAAAGAAACATGAAAGTAAAGATCACAATTAGAAGCAAAAAAGTAGGATACATGAAAATAGTACAAGAGCATGAAATAGAACAAGTCAAAATATAGCACAAAAGTGAATTAAGAGTACTATTATTTTTATGTTGATTTTTATGGGAGAAATTGAATTGCAAATCAAGTAAAAGAACTAAAACAACTAGCCTAAAACTAATATTTTTAGTGATTATTTTTATATTTCAAAATTGGATTAAATGTCTAAAAACAACAAGAAAAATTAGCATTTTTATTACTAAAAGAAGTGACAAAAAACTAATTAAAATCTAAAAGAATAAAAAAAATAAAATAGAATAAGGAAATAGGGGGTACAATCCTGAATTGCAGGGTGTACGGAGTAAGGGCGCTGAGCCCACTGAGTCTGGCCCATAATTGTTTTTGTTATTGTTTCAGATACTGTCTAAAAAGGATACGGGCCACATGGAGGTGTGAACAGTGAAACGGCCCAAGGTAGTTTTTCATGTATAGTTTGTTATGCCACAAAGGAACATGGGCTAAGGGGTGTGAGAAGCAATTCTCGGCCCAATGAGTTATTGTGATATTGTTCTTCCTCTAACACGATCATGGGCCAGCGGGGGTGTAGTTATCAGTTTCGTGCATGGCCCGATGTCTGTATATTCAGATTTTTATTTACCCAAAAAATGGTGTCATGGGCTCGATGGGGGTGAGAATGAACATGTCCCAAGAGAATTTTGATTCAGTCCAGATTGTTATTATTCAGATAATTATTAGAAACAAATAATTGAATAAATAAATAAAAACAAAAATGAAATAAAATAAGATTGGGGATTAGGGTTCGTGTGACATTCAAATCCCCCTTCTCCTTCTACACAACAACGGCAGCGATGGAGAATCTCGCCGTCTCCGATCGAAACATCTCAGCCTCTCAATCATTAAACCTTCATCGACCTCCTTCCACCGTGAATAACAACGAAGCAAAATTATCATCTTCCGTTTCTCACCTCCGAATCGAACAAAATCACAATAGCCAAACACAAAACGCGAGATTGAATGTATCAAGAGGTTTACCTGGATTTGTGGGAAGTAATTGAAGATTACGAAGTTAGAGAGGAGATTTCTTTGATCGATTGGCGAAATAAACGCGCGGAGTACTTCGTTCCGGTAATCTTCCGTTATTCTCTCCTTTCTTGTGCTATCTTCTTCTCCTCTTCTTGAAATTTTTTTGATTATTGCTCTCTGTGTGTATGCTGCAATGATGATGATTGATGTGACTGAGGTTGAAGAGATTGGAGAAGGCGAGTGAATAGAAGTGAAGGTGAAGAAGGAATCGTGAAAGGTTGCAGAGTCTTGAGGTGATGAAGTCCTGAGGTTGATGCAAGGTGAATGATGAGTGTGAAGAATGGTTCAAAGAGAGTGAAGGTTTGTGGAGGAGAATTGAACTTTGAGGAATGATGAAGATGGAAATGGTGAAGAAGGTTAGAGAAAGAGATGAAGAATAAAGGTAAAGTGAAGATGATGAAGAATCAAAGTTAAGGGAAGAATGGATTGGAGTGATGATTGATGAGTGAAGAATTGTGGAAGTGAAGATGGGTCCGAGAGGAGCTTGAATGAAGGTGGCGGAGAGAATATATAGGTTCCAGGTTTGTGCTCCTCTCAATTTTCTGTTAGAATTCAGTTTAACTCTATTATTCTGTTTTTGAATTCAGTTTGGCAGTTGGGGAGTTAGTTACATAGGTTGGTTACAGTTAGAGGGTTAAAATTCTGTTTTTTTGGTTATAGGGATTGTTGAAAGCTGTTATATGGTTAGTTATGATGGTTAGAGAATTCTGTTAGTGTTAGTTATGTGACAGTTGCCAACTGAATGTGTGAATTAGCTAGGGTCATGTTTGGATGGTCTTTGTTAATGAATATATGCAAGGCTGTGGGTTTTGTTTGTAACTAAATTTGTTAAATCAGTTAGGGAATTCTGTTATGATGGTTATGTGGTTTTGAGAATGAATGGTTTTGGTTTGATTCTGTAGGTGATCTGAATGTTATAGTTTGAGAATAATAGGTTAGGTTCTGTTTATAGGTTATGAACTGGTTGGAAAAGCTGAAGGGTTAATGTATGGTTAGATGTTGATGAGGTTATTGATTTAAATTCAATTGGCTTACTGAATTGTTTATTTTTCTTTGTATTTTGATGGTGATGTAGGGTCTGGAGTAGTCGGTACATGATGCTCAAGGATCGTTTCGTTGAAGCAAGAATGTCATATGAATCAAGCTAACTCAAGTGGTTGCATAGGGACCAAAGTGTAGAACGAGGGCCAAACTATTTTCCTTTTTGCTATTTATTTGAAACTTGGACATTTTGTAATGAATTTTGATAAATGATTTGTACTTTTGTAACAACTTCTTTCTTGTAAACTTGGACAAATTATGAATAATATTTGAATGGTTTAGAAAGCTTCTTGAATGGTTTTGAAATGGAAGTCCAGTAATACTTGTATCAAAGCAGGAACTTGAATGACATTCTCATTTATAGCTTCGTCTTTAAGAACCTTGAATGATTCATAGGATAAAACCGGTAATTGCCACAAATACAAATTAAGACTCCAACATACATTTCCATCACAATATGAATTTGAATTCGACGCTTTCTTTTCCATTTGAAATAAGCTTCAAGTTGCAAATTTAATTAAACCAATGGTGGAACTCTGGCACTCAGTGTTGAAAATTTTTTGAAGTAGATGAACTTGCAACCTGATGAACCTTTTCAAAGAATATACTCGTAATGCTCGTGATTCAAAACCTTAATTTCAATTTGAGTGAGGTATTCACCATGGATAGTCCTTGAATAACAATAAGAAGTCCCGAAGCACTAGATACTTCCAAGTCAATAGGATCCTTTTTCTCCTGCTTGATTTATAAATTTAATGAATGTATGACTCATGTTAATGCCTTAATGAAAATATGCACATGAATGCAAAAGCCTAAGCCAGTTATAAATAAATTAAGATGGGCAAATTTTGGGGTGCAACAACTGCCCCTATTTAATCATCTTAAACCTGAAGGTGAGATTGGTGCTAGCCTTTCGAGCATTCGAGGTAGAAGAAGATTAAATACCAAGTGAACCTGAAAATTTGCGTGATGAGAGGTAGGATCCACTGGGGAAAAATTATGTCAACTCCACAGAGGAAAAATGCATCAAATCTGGATTGAACAACTTAACTCTGGGTTTAGAAATGAAATAAACATCAACTCTGGGTTGGAACAGAAAATTGGGTCGACTATGGGTCAAAGAATGAATGGAAGTTAACTCTGGGTTGGATAAGGGATTGGATAATAACTATGGGTTGAAAGAGGAAAGATGAACAATTTAGAAATAACCGTCAACTCTGGGTTGAGTGGGAAAGACAAGAGATAACCGTTAACTCTGGGTTGAGTGGGAAAGGAGAAAAGATAACCGTCAACTCTGGGTTGAGTGGGAAAGAGAAATAGTCAATTCTGGATTGAACAAATGATAGCCGTCAACTCTGGGTTGAGTGGGAAAGGAGAAAAGATAATCGTTAACTCTGGGTTGAACAAATGATAACCGTCAACTCTGGGTTGGGTGGGAAAAGGATAAAAGATAACCGTCAACTCTGGGTTGAGTGGGGAAAGAAGAAGTCAATTCTGGATCAAATAAAGGATGGCCGTCAACTCTGGGTTGAGTGGGAAAAAGATCAACTCTGGGTTGAATAAAAGATAACCGTCAACTCTGGGTTGAGTGGGAAAGATAAGTAATAACCGTCAACTCTGGGTTGAGTGGGAAAAAGATCAACTCTGGGTTGAATAAAAGATAGCCGTCAACTCTGGGTTGAGTGGGAAAGACAAGTAATAACCGTCAACTCTGGGTTTAGTGGGAAAAGAGAAAAGATAACCGTCAACTCTGGGTTGAGTGGGAAAGAGAAATAGTCAATTCTGGATTGAACAAATGATAACCGTCAACTCTGGGTTGAGTGGGAAAGGAGAAAAGATAACCGTCAACTCTGGGTTGAATAAATGATAACCGTCAACTCTGGGTTGAGTGGGAAAGACAAATGATGACCGTCAACTCTGGGTTGAGTGGGAAAGACAAAAGATGACCGTCAACTCTGGGTTTAGTGGGAAAAGACAAAGGATAACCGTCACAACTCTGGGTTAATTGGGAAAGAAATAAAGGAAAGGTCAACTCTGGGTTGAAAAAGGGATAACTGTCAACTCTGGGTTGAGTGGGAAAGACAAAAGATGACCGTCAACTCTGGGTTAAGTGGGAAAAGACAAAGGATAACCGTCACAACTCTGGGTTAATTGGGAAAGAAATAAAGGAAAGGTCAAGTGTGGGTTGAAAAAGGGATAACTGTCAACTCTGGGTTGAGTGGGAAGAGATAATTAACTCGGGGTTAAAAGATGAAAGGAAAGTCAACTATGGGTTGAACACAAAAACATCAACTCTTGATTGAAGAAAGATGAACATGATTGACTTTGGGAGATGACACCACAATGGTAACTCTGAGTGATCTAGGTGGATTATCAATTGATGCTTTGTAGGGATCTCATCTGATTAATAACTTGTTGGCTTATGCTTCGCATGCAAATGTTTGATTTGTTTCATGCATTTTTGGAGATGCAATATAATGATTTCTATATGCAGTGTACTCATTAATTGGTCAGGGTTTCTGCTTCATGCGGGGAATAGATTGGATGGAGTTCTGAAACTTTGTTTGAGAATCAAGGTAGGGTGGATGCCCCTGTTTCATTGGTGATTGGATCATGGGAGAAATGATGACGAGAATGCAATGATATGCATGATGCATGTATTACTATGAATGGAATGATTGTCTCCAAGATACAAGGAGTTGATGGAGGATGCCCTTGCGAAAGGTTGTTTCTTGAAGGATAGAACTTGTGAAGGTGTTGGGTTTGACTCCTCGACACCTATATCGATATCTGACACTTGATTGAAGATGAAGAGATGAATTGTTACTAGCTTGCCCCAGCTTGTAAGATCTCTTGAGATAGCACTTTGATATGCTTGAATCATGGAGATTTTGCAATGGTCTGCCCCAATATAGATCAAGGGATGAATGCCCCAGATTGAAAGGAATTGTTCCACCAGATGGATGCTTCAAGTATTTGCCTTGTGGATGACCAACCTTTGCCTCTGTAAGATTACTCGATGGAATTTCAATGTTGAACTTTCCTTGGTATCAAGTACTAACTTTCAGATTAGAGACAATTCTGTTTTGAAAAGGATAATGAGAAATGCAATGCACATGTTAATCTCAAGAGAAAAGTTTTATTTGTCAAAATGTTGTACTGATACTAACACAAGTGACACAGCAACATTAGGAGTCACTTTTGACATGAGTTTACAGTTTGTATGCTTTCGGAACGAACCCTACTATAATTAGGACTTTTGAGGGTTGTAACGTGGCCGGGTTCACGGTTTAAGAAACAAAGGATAAAGGCTCAAGTTCTACTTAACCCACCCCTTCTTCGTGATGTTCTCCAGTCCTACATTCAGTCAGTTTGACACGAGTATTCACCTTTCAGGAAGGATTGTGATGGATGAGGATCCTTTGTGACTTTGATGGAGGTGGCAGCCACCCTTTGGTGCTTTCGTTGATGGTCACAGCAACTTGTCCCTTGGAGGATTTTATTTTTTTTGTCTTTTCTTTTGCTTTCCCTAACTTTTGCCAGGACAGAAAGTTTCTTTTGATTTTGGTTTTCGTTGTCCAGCGGGATATGCCCTAATTTTTGCCTAAGTCAATTGCTTCAAAGCTTTTATTTTTTCTTTTGACTTAGCGGGCTATTGTTTCTTTTTTTTATCATGATTCATAAATTTCTTTTCATTCTTTTTTTTTTCGTTCGGGAACAAGTTGTATGACTTTGGTGATTGACTTGACAAAAAGGTTGTGACTGCCTTCTTCTTAGTGAAAGGGAGACATCCATTGTGGATTGTGCTCTTCCTTTTTTGTTGTGAGATCTGAGATATGATTGATCCTCTGATGGAATACCTGAAAGTTGAGTGCTCGGTCGCACTAACTGAAGACTACCCTGCCCCTGGTTAAGATTGAGGGTTTTGTGTTTTTTGAAAAGAAACTACTACTCCTTAGGCTCAAAGGGGTTGACGAGGGTTTCACTCCCTTATAACTCCGGTGTTTAGGAATTGAAACAATGCCTGTACATCGTCAGCAGGATCTTTGTTCCAAAAGCATACGATTAGTAGTTCATGTGTTTTTTATTTTCATCATTCTCCTTTTTAGTTGCTTAAGACAAATGAATTGAATATCAATGAACATAATGACAAAGATGAAATGATTTGAGAAAAACATGTATATTACGTTATTTTTATTTATTCAAACAGAATGAGTTTCTTACAAAGAGAAGTACTTGATAACAACAAAAGTAATACAATTGAAAATACTAAAGAAATCTATTCAATGGCAAGCTTGGCCTTATTCTAATGCAAATGAAATGTTCTCTGACGAACATAAAGTCTTTAGGCTCCATTGATGGAAAGTACCCTCATGAGGAGGCATGGGGTCCTTAGATAATAGCTCGATTTTGTTTATAATTCCCCATGATTCTTTTTTTTGTAGGCTCTTGTCAGATATTGATATCGAGGAATTGTCTTGTTTGATCTGATGGAGAGGAGGAAGGTAAGAGTCTTGGTAACTATGGATACACATGCATGAATGCAAAATGTTAATGAAGATGCAAATGTATCATAAATCAGGATCAAGGATCATGGCCTCTTGGGTAACAGCTTCTCATGGTCAATAAGATATGGTCGAATCCTCCAGATTCAGAGGTTCGACGTTGCTCTCTTGATAAACTGAATGTACATAAGTCAAATGAGGTCGAATCCTCCAAATTTAGAGGTTCAACGTTGATTCTGATAGATAACTGATGTAGAACTTCTGTATAAGTCAAATGAGGTCGAATCCTCCAGATTCAGAGGTTCGACGTTGATTCTGATAGATAACTGATGTAGAACTTCTGTATAAGTCAAATGTCCCTGGATCAAAGGTTCGACGCCTTTTATTGAATAGCAAAAATCCGGGTATGATGAAGGTCAATTTTCCTGTCCCATCCCAATCTCACGGGTTTGTAGTCTAGACACGGACAAGTGGTTCCTAATGGTCACTAGGGTCTACAGTTCCCATGGGATACAAAGTGTTTGAGGCAACAAGCGTGCCAGACACAGTGTTCCATGAAAGAACCTCGCCCAGTTGTGGTACCCCATGTCAAGCTCGATCATAGCAAGCGCTACGGGAGTCAACATGAGCATCCACGCTAATCCTATGTGTCACTGGCCTGGGTAGTGGGCCTTTTACCTCACAAAAACCCCCCACCTGCAAAACAAAGCAAAAAAAAATATGTGGCCCCCACGGGGGCCCATAATATAGTCCAGAATGCGAGAAAATAAACATGATATGTAAGCATAAAGTAAAAAATGCAAAACATAAACAGTATAAAAGCACACCCAATAAAAAACAACAAACGAAGGCTAGGATCGACTTTCTTAGGGTCCCCAGCAGAGTCGCCAGCTGTCGCACGCTCGCGAAATGTGAACAGACAGAGTCGCCACTAACATATCTATCCTAAAAGGAAAGGAACGTCAGCAAACCTAAGATGAATAAGAACGAGGTCTTTCGACCAGAGGTAGGGTACGGAAGTCGGTTACGCGAGGGGAAGGTACTAGCACCCCTCACGCCCATCGTACTCGATGGTATCCACCTATGTTTGTTGCTATCTAAAGGGTGTATAAATCTAAAGCTTAATTACTAAGGGAATGCATGCAAAGGAAGGGAAAAGAAACACGGGGAAAATAAGGTTTATAAATAATTGTGCTCGCTTAGGCCCCGCGACCTAATGCCTACGTATCCTTTTCAGGAATCAGAGCGCCGTAGTTCGGCTCACATGTTTTGTTTGTTTTTGTGTTTTTTAGTGGACGGAGTTACATTCGCAATCTAGCGTCAGGATAGCAGCTCGTTGAGTGGAGTCTTATGCGTTACCAGTCTGCGATCGAAAGGAAGCAACATGTCCGATTAAGGGAAAGAATGCCTCGGAGGCGAGATGAAGAGAGATTTTGAGAGTTTCGAGTGGAACCCTAAAGCAAGGGAGACTCAAGTTACTCTTTGGTTTGTGTTTTTTAGAAATTGGGAACATACGCTCGAATGGTTCCCTTAAGCAAGAGAGATCCAAGCATTCGAATGATTCCCTTAAGCAAGGGAGATTCAAGCTTCCATCCACTTTTTATTAGTCAAGTATTTATTAGTCATTTTTTAGGTGTTTTCTTTGTATCTTTTAAGGGAATTAAAATCAAGCATTTGTTAAGTGTTTTAAAGTTGAAAAGGAAAAGAAACTAGCCTAAGTATGAAGGGAATTTCTAAGTCCTAATGTTGTCATGGTTTCTACCTAAAGGTTAGGAATAAAGGAACATGAAAGTAAAGATCACAATTAGAAGCGAAAAAGTAGGATACATGAAAATAGTACAAGAGCATGAAATAAAACAAGTCAAAATATAGCACAAAAGTGAATTAAGAGTACTATTATTTTTATGTTGATTTTTATGGGAGAAATTGAATTGCAAATCAAGTAAAAGAACTAAAACAACTAGCCTAAAACTAATATTTTTAGTGATTATTTTTATATTTCAAAATTGGATTAAAGGTCTAAAAACGACAAGAAAAATTAGCATTTTTATTACTAAAAGAAGTGACAAAAAACTAATTAAAATCTAAAAGAATAAAAAAATAAAATAGAATAAGGAAATAGGGCGTGCAATCCTGAATTGCAGGGTGTAAGGAGTAAGGGCGCTGAGCCCACTGAGTCTGGCCCATAATTGTGTTTGTTATTGTTTCAGAAACTGTCTAAAAAGGATACGGGCCACATGGAGGTGTGAACAGCGAAACGGCCCAAGGTAGTTTTTCTTGTATAGTTTGTTATGCCACAAAGCAACATGGGCTAAGGGGTGTGAGAAGCAATTCTCGGCCCAATGAGTTATTGTGATATTGTTCTTCCTCTAACACGATCATGGGCCAGCAGTGGTGTAGTTATCAGTTTCGTGCATGGCCCGATGTTTGTATATTCAGATTTTTATTTACCCAAAAAATGGTGTCATGGGCTCGATGGGGGTGAGAATGAACATGGCCCAAGAGAATTTTGATTCAGTCCAGATTGTTATTATTCAGATAATTATTAGAAACAAATAATTGAATAAATAAATAAAAACAAAAAAGAAATAAAATAAGATTGGGGATTAGGGTTCGTGTGACATTCAAATCCCCCTTCTCCTTCTACACAACAACGACGGCGATGGAGAATCTCGCCGTCTCCGATCGAAACATCTCAGCCTCTCAATCACAAAACCTTCATCGACCTCCTTCCACCGTGAATTACAACGAAGCAAAATTATCATCTTTCGTTTCTCACCTCCGAATCGAACAAAATCACAATAGCCAAACACAAAACGCGAGATTGAATGTATCAAGAGGTTTACCTGGATTTGCGGGAAGTAATTGAAGATTACGAAGTCAGAGAGGAGAGTTCTTTGATCGATTGGTGAAATAAATGCGCGGAGTACTTCGTTCCGGTAATCTTCCGTTATTCTCTCATTTCTTGTGCTATCTTCTTCTCCTCTTCTTGAATTTTTTTTATTGTTGCTCTCTGTGTGTATGCTGCAATGATGATGATTGATGTGACTGAGGTTGAAGAGATTGGAGAAGGCGAGTGAATAGAAGTGAAGGTGAAGAAGGAATCGAGAAAGGTTGCAGAGTCTTGAGGTGATGAAGTCCTGAGGTTGATGCAAGGTGAATGATGAGTGTGGAGAATGGTTCAGAGAGAGTGAAGGTTTGTGGAGGAGAATTGAACTTTGAGGAATGATGAAGATGGAAATGGTGAAGAAGGTTAGAGAAAGAGATGAAGAATGAAGGTAAAGTGAAGATGATGAAGAATCAAAGTTAAGGGAAGAATGGATTGGAGTGATGATTGATGAGTGAAGAATTGTGGAAGTGAAGATGGGTCCGAGAGCAGCTTGAATGAAGGTGGCGCAGAGAATATATAGGTTCCAGGTTTGTGCTCCTCTCAATTTTCTGTTAGAATTCAGTTGAACTCTATTATTCTGTTTTTGAATTCCGTTTGGCAGTTGGGGAGTTAGTTACATAGGTTGGTTACAGTTAGAGGGTTAAAATTATGTTTTTTTGGTTATAGGGATTGTTGAAAGCTGTTATATGTGTAACTGAATGTTAGGTTAGTTATGATGGTTAGAGAATTCTGTTAGTGTTAGTTATGTGTTGCCAACTGAATGTGTGAATTAGTTAGGGTCATGTTTGGATGGTTTCTGTTAATGAATATATGCAAGGCTGTGGGTTTTGTTTGTAACTAAATTGGTTAAATCAGTTAGGGAATTCTGTTATGATGGTTATGTGGTTTTGGGAATGAATGGTTTTGGTTTGACTCTGTAGGTGATCTGAATGTTATAGTTTGAGAATAATAGGTTAGGTTCTGTTTATAGGTTATGAACTTGTTGGAAAAGCTGCAGGGTTAATGTATGGTTAGATATTGATGAGGTTATTGATTTAAATTCAATTGGCTTACTGAACTGTTTATTTTTCTTTGTATTTTGATGGTGATGTAGGGTATGGAGTAGTCGGTACAGGATGCTCAAGGATCGTTTCGTTGAAGCAAGAATGTCATATGAATCAAGCCAACTCAAGTGGTTGCATAGGGACCAAAGTGTAGAACGAGGGCCAAACTGTTTTCCTTTTTGCTATTTATTTGAAACTTGGACATTTTGTAATGAGTTTTGATAAATGATTTATACATTTGTAACAACTTCTTTCTTGTAAACTTGGATAAATTATGAATAATATTTGAATGCTCTAGAAAGCTTCTTGGATAAATTATGAATAATATTTGAATGCTCTAGAATACTTGTATCAAAGCAGGAACTTGAATGACATTCTCATTTATAGCTTCGTCTTTAAGAACCTTGAATGATTCATAGGATAAAACCGGTAATTACCACAAATACAAATTAAGACTCCAACATACATTTCCATCACAATATGAATTTGAGTTCGACGCTTTCTTTTCCATTTGAATTAAGCTTCAAGTTGCAAATTTAATTAAACCAATTGTGGAACTCTGGCACTCAGTGTTGACAAAATTTTGAAGTAGATGAACTTGCAACCTGATGAACCTTTTCAAAGAATATACTCGTAATGCTCGTGATTCAAAACCTTAATTTCAATTTGAGTGAGGTATTCACCATGGATAGTCCTTGAATAACAATAAGAAGTCCCGAAGCACTAGATACTTCCAAGTCAATAAGATCCTTTTTCTCCTGCTTGATTTATAAATTTAATGAATGTATGACTCATGTTAATGCCTTAATGAAAATATGCACATGAATGCAAAAGCCTAAGCAAGTTATAAATAAATTAAGATGGGCAAATTTTGGGGTGCAACAATGTGCGATAGCCATGAAGAGCAAAAGGTAACATCTCATGCCAGTCTTTGTAGGTTACTGTCATCTTTTGTATGATCTTCTTGATGTTCTTGTTGGCGGCTTC